>NC_057796.1:143007434-143010085 GCF_018294505.1 Triticum aestivum | reverse complement strand
CGGCCCTTGCGGCGCCCCCCTCGCCACTCTGGTCCGTGCCGCCGCAGCCGCAGCTGCCGGCCCCGCCACCGCCCAGCACAGGGCCGGGGTCACCCTCGTAGGGAGGCATACCGATCCAGCAAGTGCGCTTCCCGCCGCCGCCGTCCCCAATACCGGCCTGCTGACCGGATCATCGCCGCCTCCCGTCTACACGTCGGCTGGAGACCCGCCGGCACCCACTCTGCAGTTCGGCGATCCCTTCGGCTCGGCGGGGCACTCCTCGGGCCGCGGCCATGCTGACCGGGCGCCCCAATCCTCGCTGCTTCGCACCTCCGAGCCAGTCGGCCACGACGCTCCGACTCAGACACCGCCGCGGTTTGCCAAACTGGACTTCGCCACTTTTGACGGCACGGAGGACCCCCTCAACTGGCTCAACCAGTGCGAGCAATTTTTTCGCGGGCAGCGCACCCTTGCCTCGGAGCGTACCTGGCTCGCCTCTTACCACCTCCGAGGCGCGGCACAGACCTGGTACTACGCCCTCGAGCAGGACGAGGGCAGCATGCCCCTTTGGGAGCGCTTCCGCGAGCTCTGCCTCCTTAGTTTTGGGCCACCGATCCGCGGGACCCGCCTGGCAGAGCTAGGCCGCCTTCCCTTCACCTCCACGGTTCAGGACTTCGCCGACCGTTTCCAGGCCCTGGCATGCCACGCGTCGGGCGTGACGGCGCAGCAGCGGGCCGACCTCTTCGTCGGTGGACTTCCGGATCACATCCGCGTGGACGTGGAGCTTCGGGGACCCCAGGATCTCCAGACGGCCATGTACTACGCCCGCGCGTTCGAGCGCCGCGCGGTGGCCATCCAGCAGGACTCACCGTCCCGGGCCGCTGGGTCGCTACCCTGGCTAGATGTTCCCACGCAGGGTCGGCCTGCTCAGGCTTCTGCGGCACCCCTCGCCGCGACCGCGGCGCGCCCGTTCCGTCGGCTCACCTCGGCCGAGCTACTCGAGCGTCGCCGCCAAGGGTTGTGCTTCAACTGCGACGAGCCCTACACGTCTGGCCACGTCTGCCCGCGACTCTTCTACCTGGAGGCTGCAGACTACATTCCGGAGGACGCCGTCGCTGCCGACCTGGCCGCCCCAGCTGTGGCGAAGGTGTTTGACGCTGGTTGATCAACTCGAGGAGTTCAGCAAGCGCTTCCCCACCTTACAGCTCGAGGAGTGCAGGCGGGGAGAAGTGTTATGACCGGCATATTAGGGACTTAGCCCAGTGGGTTGTGGCCCAAGTTATCTTATCGTTATTAGGGGCTTAGCCCAATTATCTTATCGTTTGCTTAGGAGTCAAGTAAACCTCTCTACATAAGGAGAGGAGATGTATCAATCTAATCAAGCAAGAAGCAATCATTATTTGCTCGGCTTCCCGAAGGGAGCCGGGAGACCTAACCCTAGCCGCCTCTTGCGCCGCCGCCGCCTCTTCTTCATCGCGCCACGGCGCCCCGGCAGCCGCGATCGCATCTCCATCAACCCTCCCCCTTCCCGTACAACCTACGCCCTAGACCAGGTAGGATCCTAGCTCCTACCAGAAACATATCAGCTATTACATATCCTACTTTTGTGTTCGTTGTCTATTTGTTCTGGTTATGGATATGGCTCACACAGTCCCTTGATTGTCCTGCAGTTACCAGAATAACCTATTTGCCTTAAGAGTGTAAATGATTAGAGTATTTGACATCTGACTCGTGTGCAATCCAGGTGACGCTTGAAGCAGAGGTTACAAACAAGGGTGCCCTCGCTCTGTATGGCCGCCTAGGTTTTATCCGAGCAAAGAGGCTGTACAGATACTATCTAAATGGCGTGGATGCTTTTCGCCTCAAATTACTGTTTCCACGCCCCGATCTTGGTCTAGATCCAATGATGATGCTTGGTGACGAGAGGGATGGTCAACACATGGATTCCCCGTACTTGTGATAATACCCTGATCAAAAGCGGAAGATGGAAATCAAGCTGTTATTTTTGTTGTGTTCTTTTTCCTGTTTGATGCTTTCATGTCTTCATTACATGCAGTAGCTATTTTCTTTTTTGAGAAACAAGTGGTTTTCGGCACTGCTGCTTCTGGTAATTTTGAAACCCTGAAGAGGGCATTAGAAGTTCCAAACATATCTGAATATCTTTTCACGTGTAAACGTGAGAGTACCCTCTTGACGAAAAGTCTCATGGAACAATATCGTCATGGATATTTTTGTAACACAGTGCAAATGTAAATCGCCACCCAATCAGGGGTCCCTCCGATAGCTCGATATCGTTTATGACCTGCCTGAACTGTTCATGGCACGCCTATTGATCCCTGTCGTTACTTTTTGTTGAAGTTGAATAGCCCACTGAAATCATATGTACATGTTTCAAACATATATTTTGATTCGCCTGATTTTTCTTTTTCTTAAACCGTTCACTTGGGGTGGAATTCGAGTCGAGCCAGCATGACTCGACCCGTTAGAGCTCGGTAATATAACGAGTTAGCTCGGCTCGACTCGTTAACATAATAAACTCAGCTCGACTCATGTAACTCGCGAGCTAGCTCGCTTACCTCGTTAAACTCACTATGGACGTGAATAACAAAAGAGCTTTGCTACACGCACGGGGAAGCTTAGCTGGGACCTTTTGATTGGAGAAAATTATAATG
>NC_057796.1:142928212-143007249 GCF_018294505.1 Triticum aestivum | reverse complement strand
GGGGAGGCAGTAATAAAGTTGTTATTTTATATTTCCTTATATCATGATAAATGTTTATTATTCATACTAGAATTGTATTAACCGGAAACTTGATACATGTGTGAATACATAGACAAAACACTGTGTCCCTAGTAAGCCTCTACTAGACTAGCTCGTTAATCAAAGATGATTAAGTTTCCTAACAATGGACATGAGTTGTCATTTGATAACGGAATCGCATCATTAGGAGAATGATGTGATGGACAAGACCCATCCGTTAGCTTAGCATGTTGATCGTTCAGTTATATTGCTATTGCTTTTATGTATGTCAAATACATATTCCTTTGACTATGAGATCATGCAACTCCCGGATACCGGAGGAATGCCTTGTGTGCTATCAAATGTCACAATGTAACTGGGTGATTATAAAGATGCTCTACAGGTATCTCCGAAGATGTCTTGTTGGGTTGGCGTGAATCGAGATTAGGATTTGTCACTCCGAGTATCGGAGAGGTATCTCTGGGCCCTCTCGGTAATGCACATCATAAGAAGCCTTGCAAGCAAAGTGACTAATGAGTTAGTTGCAGGATGATGTATTACGGAACGAGTAAAGAGACTTGCCGGTAACGAGATTGAACTAGGTTTGAAGATACCGACGATTGAATCTCGGGCAAGTAACATACCGATGACAAGGGGAATAACGTATGTTGTCATAACGGCTCGACCGACAAAGATCTTCGTAAAATATGTAGGAGCCAATATGAGCATCTAGGTTCCGCTATTGGTTATTGACCGGAGAAGTGTCTCGGTCATGTCTACATAGTTCTCGAACCCGTAGGGTCCACACGCTTAACGTTCGATGATGATTTTGTATTATATGAGTTATTTGATTTGGTGACCGAATGTTGTTCGAAGTCCCAGTTGAGATCACAGACATGACGAGGAGTCTCGAAATGGCCGAGAGGTAAAGATTGATATATAGGATGATGATATTTGGACACCGGAAGTGTTCCGGGTACATATCGGGTCACCGGAAGGGGTTCCGGGCACCCCCGGCAAAAGATATGGGCCTTATGGGCCAAGTGGGGAAACGCACCAGCCACAAAGGGGTTGGTGCGCCCCCCATATGGGCTGGCCAAATTGGAGTAGAAAAGGGGAAGGAGGAAAGGAAAAAGGGAATAGGATTCCACCTTCCCCATCTTCCCTTCCTACTCTGAATAGGAATAGGAAATGAGGGAGGCCGAATTGGGAGGAACCCAAGTAGGATAATCCTACTTGGGGCGCCCCCTTGGCTGCCTCTTCTCCCCTCCAACCCATATATATATATGGGGGAGGCACCGCTAGAAGATGCATCAATGTTTGTTAGCCATGTGCGGCGCCCCCCTTAACAGTTTACGCCTCCAGTCATATTCACGTAGTGCTTAGTCGAAGCCCTGCGCGGATTACTTCACCATCATCGTCACCATGCCATCTTGCTGATGGAACTCTCCCTCGACACTTTGCTGGATCAAGAGTTCGAGGGACGTCATCGAGCTGAACGTGTGCAGAACTCGAAGGTGCCGTACGTTCGGTGCTTGATCAGTCGGAACGAGAAGAAGTTCGACTACATCAACCGCGTTGTCAAACGCTTCCGCTTTCGGTCTACGAGGGTACGTGGACACACTCTCCCCCTCTCGTTGCTATGCATCTCCTAGATAGATCTTGCGTGAGCGTAGGAATTTTTTTGAAATTGCATGCTATGTTCCCCTAACAGTGGCATCCGAGCCAGGTCTATGCGTAGATGATTTGCACGGGTAGAACACAAAGAGTTGTGGGCGGTGATAGTCATACTGCTTACCACCAACGTCTTATTTTGATTCGGCGGTATTGTTGGATGAAGCGGCTCGGACCAACCTTACATGACCACGTTCATGAGACCGGTTCCACCGACAGACATGCAACTAGTTTTGCATAAAGGTGGCTGGCGGGTGTCTGTTTCTCCAAATTTAGTTGAATCGAATTTGACTATGGCCGGTCCTTGTTAAAGGTTAAAACAACAAACTTGACGAAACACCGTTGTGGTTTTGATGCGTAGGTAAGAACGGTTCTTACTAGAAGCCCGTAGCAGCCACGTAAAACTTGCAACAACAAAGTAGAGGACATCTAACTTGTTTTTGCAGGGCATGTTGTGATGTGATATGGTCAAGACATGATGTGATATATGTTGTTGTATGAGATAATCATGTTTTGTAAAAGTTATCGGCAACTGGCAGGAGCCTTATGGTTGTCGCTTTATTGTATGAAATGCAATCGCCATGTAATTGTTTTACTTTATCACTATGCATTAGCGATAGTTGCAGAAACAATAGTTGGCGAGACGACAACGATGCTACGATGGAGATCAAGGTGTCAATCCGGTGACGAAGGAAATCATGACGGTGCTTTGGAGATGGAGATCAGAGGCACAAGATGATGATGGCCATATCATGTTACATATTTTGATTGCATGTGATGTTTATCTTTTATGCATCTTATTTTGGTTAGTACGTGGTAGCATTATAAGATGACCCCTCACTAAACATTTCAAGGTATAAGTGTTCTCCCCGAGTATGCACCATTGCGACAGTTCGTCATGCCGAGACGCCACGTGATGATCGGGTGTGATAAGCTCTACGTTCACATACAACGAGTGCAAGACAGTTTTGCACGTGCGGAATACTCAAACTTGACGAGCCTAGCATGTACAGACATGGCCTCGGAACACTGGAGACCGAAAGGTCGAACGTGAATCATATAGTAGATATGATCAACATAGAGATGTTCACCATTGAAAACTACTCCATCTCACGTGATGATCGGACATGGTTTAGTTGATTTGGATTGCGTAATCATTTAGACGACTCGAGTGATGTCAATCTAAGTGGGAGTTCTTAAGTAATATGATTAATTGAACTTTAATTTATTATGAACTTAGTCCTGATAGTATTTTTCAAATTATGTTGTAGATCAATAGCTCGCGTTATAGCTCCCCTATGTTTTTGATATGTTCCTAGAGAAAACTAAGTTAAAATATGATAGTAGAAATGATGTGGACTAGGTCCGTGACCTGAGGATTATCCTCATTACTGCACAGAAGAATTATGTCCTTGATGCACCGCTAGGTGACGGACCTACTGCAGGAGCAGATGCAGACGTTATGAACGTTTGGCAAGCTCAGTATGCTGACTACTTGATAGTTTAGTGCGCCATGCTTTACGGCTTAGAACCGGGACTTTAAAAACGTTTGAACGCCACAGAGCATATAAGATATTCCAAGAGCTGAAATTGGTATTTCAGACTCATTCCCGAGTCGAGAGGTATGAGACCTCTGACAAGTACTTTGCCTATAAGATGGAGGAGAATAGCTCAACCAGTGAGCATGTGCTCAGAATGTCTGAGTACTACAATCGCTTGAATCAAGTGGAGTTAATCTTCCAGATAAGATAGTGATTGACAGAGTTCTCTAGTCACTATCACCAAGTTACTGGAACTTCATGATGAACTATAATATGCAAGGGATGACGAAAACGATTCCCGAGCTCTTCGTGATGCTAAAACCGGCGAAGGTAGAATTAAAGAAAGAGTATCAAGTGTTGATGGTTAACAAGACCACTAGTTTCAAGAAAAGGGGCAAAGGAAAATAAAGGGAACTTCAAGAAAGAATGGCAAGCAAGTTGCCACTCCCGTGAAGAAACCCAAAGCTAGACCTAAGCCTGAAACTAAGTGCTTCTACTACAAAGGGAATGGTCACTGGAAGTGGAACTACCCCAAATACTTGGTGGATAAGAAGGATGGCAAAGTGAACAAAAGTATATTTGATATACATGTTATTGATGTGTACTTTACTAGTGTTCATAGTAACCCCAGGGTATTTGATACTGGTTCAGTTGCTAAGATTAGTAACTAGAAACAGGAAATTACAAAATGAACAGAGACTAGTTGAGGGTGAGGTAACGATGTGTGTTGGAAATGATTCCAAGGTTGATAAGATCAACATCGCATACTCCCTCTACCTTCGGGATTAGTGTTGAACCTAAATAAACGTTATTTGGTGTCCGCGTTGAGCATGAATATGATTGGATCATATTTATTGCAATACGGTTATTCATTTAAGTCAGAAAATAATTGTTATTCTATTTACATGAATAAAACCTTCTATGGTCATACACCCAATGTAAATTGTTTCTTGAATCTCGATCGTAGTAATACACATATTCATAATATTGATGCCAAAAGATGCAAAATTGATAATGATAGTGCAACATACTTGTGGCACTGCCATTTAGGTCATATTGGTGTAAAGCGCATGAAGAAGCTCCATGCAGATGGGCTTTTGGAATCACTTGATTATGAATCATTTGATACTTGCGAACCATGCCTCATGGGCAAGATGACTAAAACTCCGTTCTCCGGAACAATAGAGCGAACCACTGACTTATTGGGAATAATACATACCGATGTATGTGGTCCAATGAGTGTTGAGGCTCACGGCGGGTATCGTTATTTTCTAACCTTCACAGATGATTGATGTCGCTTGAAGCTACGTTGGTATTTCCCCAAAGAGGAAGGGATGATGCAGCACAGCGGCGGTACGTATTTCCCTCAGAAATGAAACCAAGGTTATCGAACTAGTAGGAGAACCAAGCAACACAACGTAAACAACCCCTGCACACAAATAACAACACCTCGCAACCCGACGTGTTAAAGGGGTTGTCAATCCCTTTCGGAGTACGACGCCGGAAACGGTGCGTGGATGGGAGAAAGTTGTAATAGATTGGAATAATAGATCGCAAATAAAATAAAGTGCAGCAAAGTATTTTTGTATTTTTGGTTTAATAGATCTGAATAAAAATGCAAAGAAAAAGTAGATCGCAAGCAAATATAAGAGAAAGAAGACCCGGGGGCCGTAGGTTTCACTAGTGGCTTCTCTCGAGAAAATAGCAAACGGTGGGTAAACAAATTACTGTTGGGCAATTGATAGAACCTCAAATAATTATGATGATATCCAGGCAATGATCATTACAAAGGCATCACGTCCAAGATTAGTAGACCGACTCCTGCCTCCATCTACTATTATTACTCCACACATCGACCGCTATCCAGCATGCATCTAGTGTATTAAGTTCACGGAAAAACGGAGTAATGCAATAAGAACGATGACATGATGTAGACAAGATCTGTTTATCTATATGGCGGTAGATATAGATCTCGTCTTTTTATCCTTAGTAGCAACGATACAAACGTGTCGGTTCCCTTTCTGTCACTGGGATCGAGCACCGTAAGATCGAACCCACTACCCGGCACCTCTTCCCATGGCAAGATAAATAGATCAAGTTGGCCACGCAAAACCCAAATATCGGAGAAGAAATACGAGGCTATAATAGATCATGCATATAAGAGATCAAAGAAACTCAAATAACTTTCATGGACATGCAGATATCGCCTCGGAACACTGAGACCGAAAGGTCGAACGTGAACCATATAGTAGATATGATCAACATAGTGATGTTCACCATTGAAAACTACTCCATCTCACGTGATGATCGGACATGGTTTAGTTGATTTGGATCACGTGATCATTTAGATGACTAGAGGGATGTCTATCTAAGTGGGTGTTCTTAAGTAATATGATTAATTGAACTTTGATTTATCATGAACTTAGTACCTGGTAGTATTTTGCATGTCTATGTTATTGTAGATAAATGGCCCATACTACTATTCCTTTGAATTTTAATGCGTTCCTAGAGAAAGCTAAGTTGAAAGATGATGGTAGCAACTACACGGACTGGGTCCGTAACTTGAGGATTATCCTCATTGCTGCACAGAAGAATTACGTCCTGGAAGCACCGCTAGGTGCAAGACCCGCTGCAGGAGCAACACCAGACGTTATGAACGCCTGGCAGAGCAAAGCTGATGACTACTCGATAGTTCAGTGTGCCATGCTTTACGGCTTAGAACCGGGACTTCAACGGCGTTTTGAACGTCATGGAGCATATGAGATGTTCTAGGAGTTGAAGTTAATATTTCAAGCAAATGCCCGGATTAATAGATATGAAGTCTCCAATAAGTTCTACAGCTGCAAAATGGAGGAGAATAGTTCTGTCAGTGAACATATACTCAGAATGTCTGGGTACCACAATCACTTGACTCAACTAGGAGTTAATCTTCCTTGACAGAGTTCTTCAATCACTACCACCAAGCTACAAAAGCTTCGTGATGAACTATAATATGCAAGGGATGGATAAGACAATTCCTGAGCTCTTCACAATGCTAAAGGCTGCGGAGGTAGAAACCAAGAAGGAGCATCAAGTGTTGATGGTTAACAAGACCACTAGTTTCAACAAAAAGGGCAAAGGGAAGAAGGGGAACTTCAAGAAGAACGGCAAGCAAGTTGCTGCTCAAGTGAAGAAACTCAAGTCTGGACCTAAGCCTGAGACTGAGTGCTTCTACTGCAAAGGGACTGGTCACTGGAAGCGGAACTGCCCCAAGTATTTGGCGTATAAGAAGGATGGCAAAGTGAAAGGTGTATTTGATATACATGTTATTGATGTGTACCTTACTAATGCTCGTAGTAGCGCTTGGGTATTTGATACTGGTTCTGTTGCTCATATCTGCAACTCGAAACAGGGGCTACGGATTAAGCGAAGATTGGCTAAGGAAGAGGTGACGATGCGTGTGGGAAATGGTTCCAAAGTCGATGTGATCGCTGTCGGCACGTTACCTCTACATCTACCATCAGGATTAGTTTTAGACCTAAATAATTGTTATTTTGTGCCAGCGTTAAGCATGAACATTATATCTGGATCTTGTTTGATGTGAGACGGTTATTCATTTAAATCAGAGAATAATGGTTGTTCTATTTATATGAGTAATATCTTTTATGGTCATGCACCCTTGATGAGTGGTCTATGTTTGTTGAATCTCGATAGTAGTGATACACATATTCATAGTGTTGAAGCCAAAAGATATAAGTTTAATAATGATAGTGCAACTTATTTGTGGCACTGCCGTTTAGGTCATATTGGTGTAAAGCGCATGAAGAAACTCCATGCTGATGGGCTTCTGGAATCACTTGATGCTTGCGAACCATGCCTCATGGGCAAGATGACTAAGACTCCGTTCTCTGGAACAATGGAGCGAGCAACAGACTTGTTGGAAATAATACATACTGATGCATGCGGTTCGATGAGTGTTGAGGCTCGTGGCGGGTATCGTTATTTTCTGACCTTCACAGATGATTTGAGCAGATATGGGCATATCTACTTAATGAAACATAAGTCTGAAACAGTTGAAAATTTCAAAGAATTTCAGAGTGAAGTGGAAAATCATCGTAACAAGAAAATAAAGTTTCTACAATCTGATCGTGGAGGTGAATATTTGAGTTACGAGTTTGGTCTTCATTTGAAACAATGTGGAATAGTCTCACAACTTATGCCACCTGGACACCACAACGTAATGGTGTGTCCGAACGTCGTAACCGTACTTTATTAGATATGGTGCGATCTATGATGTCTCTTACTGATTTACCACTATCATTTTGGGGTTATACTTTAGAGACGGCTGCTGATACGTCTCCAACGTATCTATAATTTATGAAGTATTCATGCTGTTATTTTATCATTCTTGGGTGTTTTACAATCATTTTATAGCAACTTTATATCATTTTTTGGGACTAACCTATTGACCAGTGCCCAGTGCCAGTTGCTGTTTTTTGCTTGTTTTTACATCGCCGGAAATCAATATCAAACAGAGTCCAAACACCGCGAAACTCCACGGAGATTTTTTAAGGACCAGAAGGAACCCATTGGGCCAGAGCTGCACCTGGGGGTGCCCCGAGGGGGCACAACCCACCAGGGCGCGCCAGGCCCCCTGGCGCGCCCAGGTGGGTTGTGCCCACCTCGGTGGCCTCCCACACTCCTTCTTTGCACTATAAATTCCCAAATATTCCGAAACCCATCGAGGTTAACCTAGATCAGAAGTTTTGCCGCCGCAAGGCTCTGTATCCACCGAAAACCAATCTAGCTCCGTTCCAGCACCCTGCCGGATGGGGGAATCATCTCTGGTGGCCATCTTCATCATCCCGGCGGCCACCACGATGAGGTGGGAGTAGTCCACCCTCGGGGCTAAGGGTTTGTACTAGTAGCTATGTGTTTAATCTCTCTCTCTCTCTCTCTCTCGTGATCTATATCATGGGCTTTGTTAATATAGTCGGATCATATGATGTTTCTCCCCTCTATACTCTTGTTGTGATGGATTCAATCTTTACCCTTTGAAGTTTTGTCATGTCGGATTGAATATTCAGAGATGAGAACGCATGATATATATCTTGCAGTATGAATACTTGAGGTGACAATTGGGGTATCTTATTGATTCACTTGATATATGTTATGTCATTCAACTCGCGGATTCCCGCGGTGATATTGGGGTAATCTATGCATAGGGGTTGATGCACGTTTTTCTCCAACAGAAACTTCGGGGTCTCTTTATAGTTCTTTGTGTGGATTGAGTATTATGAATATGAATTTGCTTTGGTGTTATTCTAGTATGAACTCTAGGATAGATCGAACGGAAAAATAGCTTTGTGTTATTTTAGTACGAACTCTTGAATAGATCGAACAGAAAGAATAGCTTTGAGATGGCCTCGTACCCTACAAACAATATCTATCTCTTGTTCTCCGCTAATAGGAACTCAGGAGTGATTCTTTATTGCACTATGAGGGATAATCATATGATCCAACTATGTTAGCACTGTTGAGAGATTGCACTAGCGAAAGTACGGACCCTAGGCCTTATTTTTAAGCATTGCAATACCGTTTTTGTGCCCGTCTACTAATTGCTACCTTGCTGTTTTTATTTATTCAGATTATAAAAATATATTTCTACCATCAATATTACACTTTTATCACCATCTCTTCGCCGAACTAGTGCACCTATACAATTTGCCATTGTATTGGGTGTGTTGGGGACACAAGAGATTTCTTGTATTTGGTTGCAGGGTCGTTTGAGAGAGACCACCTTCATCCTACACCTCTCACAGATTGATAAACCTTAGGCCATCCACTTGAGGGAAAATTGCTACTGTCCTACAAAACTCTGCGCCTAGAGGTCCAACACGTGTCTACAAGAATAAAGTTGCGTAGTATACATCAAGCTCTTTTCTGGCGCCGTTGCCAGGGAGGTGAGTGCTTGAAGGTATATCTTTAGATCTTGCAATTGAATCTTTTAGTTTCTTGTTTATCACTAGTTTGGTCTATAAAAGAAAACTACATAAAAATGGAATTAAGGTTGCATCATATTATTGATCATCTTTATAATATCTTTCTTGAAATTTATGGATTGGAAAATTATGCTCAATTGTTAGAAGAAGAAGTCAATAAAATATTTGGCACAAAATATTTGAATGATGAGCATGATTGCAATGTTGTTAGTATGAATTCTTTGAATATCCATGATGCTAATGATATGCAAAGCTACAAGCTTGGGGATGCTATATTTGATGAAGATGATATTTTTAGTCCCCCAAGTTTTGATGAGAGAGTTTATTACGATGATTGCATCCCTCCTATTTATGATTATTATGGTGATGAGATGTATGTTATAGAGAATAATGATAACCATGAAACTTTTCATCATGATTTCAATGCTCAAATTGATCATGCCAATGATAGCTATTTTGTTGAGTTTGCTCCCACTACTATTGATGAGAGAAATTTGCTTATGTGGAGAGTAATAAGTTTTCTATGCTTTTGTGTCATGAAAATAATTCTTTATGTGATGGTTATATTGTTGAATTTCTTCACAATGCTACTGAAAATTATTATGAGGGAGGAACTTATGCTTGTAGGAATTGCAATAATGTCAAGTTTCCTCGTGTTGAAAGTTTTGAAGTTATGCTTGTTTTTCCTTCCTATGCTAGTTGATTCTTGTTCCCATAAGTTGTTTGCTCATAAAATCCCTATTCATAGGAAGTGGGTTAGGCTTAAATGTGCTTGCCATGTGATTCATGATGCTCTTGTTATATTTCAATTCTTATCTTTTATGCGAGCATCATTGAAATCATCATGCCTAGCTAAAAGGCATTAAAGAAAAGCGCTTGTTGGGAGACAACCCAACACTTTTACCTACTGTTTTTGTGTGTTCAAATGATTATGCTACTGTATTAATCATGTTTTATAGCTTTTGTTTCAATAAGGTGCCAAGTAAAGCCTTTGGGATCATGTTGGGTGATGGTTGATTTGACTCTGCTGAAAACAGAAACTTTTGCGCTCACGAAAATGAGTCTCATTTTTAACAGAAGAGTGATATTGAGTTGATTCTTTTTTCAGAAGTTTAATATACAAATTTCTCACGTGTTCCAATTTGTTTCATAATTTTATACAGTGTGGTAGAATTTCATAATGTTTGGAGTTGAATAAGTATGATGAATCTTGCATTCTTTACAGACTGTACTGGTTTGGCAGATTGTTGTTATGTTTGCATTGTTTGCATATGCTTGCTTGTTTAATGATTCTATTTGAGGATAGGAGTATTAAATATGCAGCGGCATTTAGTATGCAATGTTGAATAATATTTTTTGTGATTTGCTATAGTAGAGTATGATAAGGTTTTTGCATTAGTTTATACTAACTTATCTCACGAGTTCTTGTTGAGTTTTGTGTGGATGAAGCTTTTGAGATTTAGGAAACCGTGACATGAGAGGAATTAAGGAGACACAAAAGCTCAATCTTGGGGATTCCCAAGGCATCCCAAGATAATATTCCAAGAAGTCTCAAGCATCTAAGCATGGGGATGCCCCGGTAGGCATCCCACCTTTCTTCTTCAACAATTATCGGTTAGTATCGGTTGAGCCTAAGTTTTTGCTTCTTCACATGATGTGTGCTATCCTTGAAATGTAATTTTGTTTTATTTTGCTTGCTGTTTTAATAAAATACTTAGATCTGGAAGTTTTTAATAAGACAAAGTCCTCAAATAGCTACCTATTTACTTAACTACTCGCATGATCTTCACTTATATCTTTTTGGAGTAGTTTGTCATTTACTCTTGTGCTTCACTTATATCCTATGAGTAAATTGTTGAATAAATTGAATGTCATGAAGTTGAAATCATATCATCCTAGTGGTTGCTTCACATTGGGTTTAGAAAGTGAAATCTTTTGAGGCTTGACATGTTGGGGAATGCAGTAATTTCAAAAAAATTCCTACGCACACGCAAGATCCATCTAGGTGATGCATAGCAACGAGTGGGAGAGTGTGTCCACGTACCCTCGTAGACCGAAAGCGGAAGCGTTATGTAACGCGGTTGATGTAGTCGAAAGACTTCACGATCCAACCGATCCAAGTACCGAACGCACGGCACCTCCGCGATCTGCACACGTTCAGCTCGGTGACGTCCCTCGTACTCTTGATCCAGCTGAGGTCGAGGGAGAGTTTCGTTAGCACGACGGCGTGGTGACGGTGATGATGAAGTTACTGACGCAGGGCTTCGCCTAATCACCGCGACAATATGACCCAGGTGAAAATATGTGGAGGGGGGCACCGCACACGGCTAAGAATCAACTTGTGTGTCTATGGGGTGCCCCCTCCCTCGTATATAAAGGAGTGGAGGAGGGGAGGGCCGTCCCTCATAGGGCGCGCCCAAGGGGGGGAGTCCTACTCCCAGTAGGAGTAGGTTTCCCCCCTTCCCTAGTTGGAGTAGGAGAAGAAGGAAGAGGGAGAAGGAGAGAAGGAAAGGGGGGGCCGGCCCCCCACCCAATTCGGATTGGGCTTGGGGGCGCCGTCCACCTGGCCGCCTCCTCCTCTCTCCCACTAAGGCCCAATAAGGCCCATTGACTCCCCGGGGGGTTCCGGTGACCTCCCGATACTCCGGAAAATGCCCGAACTCATCCAGAACCATTCCCGTGTCCAAACATAGCCTTCCAATATATCAATCTTTATGTCTCGACCGTTTCGAGACTCCTCGTCATGTCCGTGATCACATCCGGGACTCTGAACTACCTTCGGCACATCAAAACACATAAACTCATAATACCGATCGTCATCGAACGTTAAGCGTGCGGACCCTACGGGTACGAGAACTATGTAGACATGACCGAGACTCACTTCCGGTCAATAACCAATAGTGGAACCTGGATGCTCATATTGGTTCCTACATATTCTATGAAGATCTTTATCGGTCAAACCGCATAACAACATACGTTGTTCTCTTTGTCATCGATATGTTACTTGCCCGAGATTCGATCGTCGGTATCATCATACCTTGTTCAATCTCATTACCGGCAAGTCTCTTTAATCGTTCTGTAATGCATCATCCCGCAACTAACTCATTAGTCACATTGCTTGCAAGGCTTATAGTAATGAGCATTGCCGAGAAGGCCCAGAGATACCTCTCCGACAATCGGAGTGACAAATCCTAATCTCGATCTATGCCAATTCAACAAACACCATCGGAGACACCTGTAGAGCATCTTTATAGTCACCCAGTTACGTTGTGACGTTTAATAGCACACTAAGTGTTCCTCTGGTATTCGGGAGTTGCATAATCTCATAGTCAGAGGAACATGTATAAGTTATGAAGAAAGCAATAGCAATAAACTAAACGATCATAGTGCTAAGCTAGCGGATGGGTCAAGTCAATCACATCATTCTCTAATGATGTGATCCCGTTCATCAAATGACAACTCATGTCTATGGCTAGGAAACACAACCATCTTTGATCAACGAGCTAGTCAAGTAGAGGCATACTAGGGACACTCTGATTGTCTATGTATTCATACATGTACTAAGTTTCCGGTTAATACAATTCCAGCATGAATAATAAACATTTATCATGATGTAAGGAAATATAAATAACAACTTTATTATTGCCTCTAGGGCATATTTCCTTCAGTCTCCCACTTGCACTAGAGTCAATAATCTAGATTACATTGTAATGATTCTAACACCCATGGAGTCTTGGTGCTGATCATGTTTTGCTCGTGAGAGAGGCTTAGTAAACGGGTCTGCAACATTCAGATCCGTATGTATTTTGCAAATCTCTATGTCTCCCTCCTTGACTTGATCACGGATGGAATTGAAGCATCTCTTGATGTGCTTGGTTCTCTTGTGAAATCTGGATTCCTTTGCCAAGGCAATTGCACCAGTATTGTCACAAAAGATTTTCATTGGACCCGATGCACTAGGCATGACACCTAGATCAGATATGAACTCCTTCATCCAGACTCCTTCATTTGCTGCTTCCGAAGCAGCTATGTACTCCGCTTCACATGTAGATCCCGCCACGACGGTCTGCTTGGAACTGCACTAACTGACAGCTCCACCATTTAATAAGAATACGTATCCGGTTTGTGACTTCGAGTCATCCGGATGAGTGTCAAAGCTTGCATCGACGTAACTGTTTACGACAAGCTCTTTTTCACCTCCATAAACAAGAAACATATCCTTAGTCCTTTTAAGGTATTTCAGGATGCTCTTGACCGCTGTCCAGTGATCCACTCCTGGATTACTTTGGTACCTCCCTACCAAACTAATAGCAAGGCACACATCAGGTCTCGTACACAACATTGCATAGATGATAGAACCTATGGCTGAAGCATAGGGAATGACTTCCATTTTCTCTCTATCTTCTACAGTGGTCGGGCATTGAGTCTGACTCAACTTCACACCTTGTAACGTAGGCAAGAACCCTTTCTTTGCTTGATCCATTTTGAACTTCTTCAAAACTTTATCAAGGTATATGCTTTGTGAAAGTCCAATCAAGCGTCTTGATCTATCTCTATAGATCTTGATGCCTAATATATAAGCAGCTTCACCGAGGTCTTTCATTGAAAAATTCTTATTCAAGTATCCTTTTATGCTATTCAGAAATTCAGTATCATTTCCGATCAACAATATGTCATCCACATATAATATCAGAAATGCTACAGAGCTCCCACTCACTTTCTTGTAAATACAGGCTTCTCCAAAAGACTGTATAAAACCATATGCTTTGATCACACTATCAAAGCGTATATTCCAAGTCCGAGAGGCTTGCACGAGTCCATAAATGGATTGCTGGAGCTTGCACACTTTGTTAGCACCTTTTGGATCGACAAAACCTTCCGGTTGCATCATATACAACTCTTCTTTAAGATATCCATTAAGGAATGCAGTTTTGACATCCATTTGCCAAATTTCATAATCATAAAATGCGGCAATTGCAAACATGATTCGGAAGGACTTAAGCATCGCTACGGGTGAGAAGGTCTCATCATAGTCAACTCCTTGAACTTGTCGAAAACCTTTCGCAACAAGTCGAGCTTTGTAGACAGTAATATTACCGTCAGCGTCAGTCTTCTTCTTGAAGATCCATTTATTCTCTATGGCTTGCCGATCATCGGGCAAGTCCACCAAAATCCATACTTTGTTCTCATACATGGATCCCATCTCAGATTTCATGGCCTCAAGCCATTTCGCGGAATCTGGGCTCATCATCGCTTCTTCATAGTTTGTAGGTTCGTCATGGTCAAGTAACATGACCTCTAGAACAGGATTACTGTACCACTCTGGTGCGGATCTTACTCTGGTTGACCTACGAGGTTCAGTAGTAACATGATCAGAAGTTTCATGATCATCATCATTATCTTCCTCACTTACTGGTGTAGGAATCACTCGAACTGATTTATGTGATGAACTTCTTTCCAATAAGGGAGCAGGTACAGTTACCTCATCAAGTTCTACTTTCCTCCCACTCACTTCTTTCGAGAGAAACTCCTTCTCTAGAAAGGATCCATTCTTAGCAACGAATATCTTGCCTTCAGATATGTAATAGAAGGTGTACCCAACAGTCTTCTTTGGGTATCCTATGAAGACACATTTCTCCGATTTGGGTTCGAGCTTATCACGTTGAAGCTTTTTCACATAAGCATCGCAGCCCCAAACTTTAAGAAACGACAACTTGGGTTTCTTGCCAAACAACAGTTCATATGGTGTCGTCTCAACGGATTTAGATGGTGCCCTATTTAACGTGAATGCAGCCATCTCTAAAGCATAACCCCAAAACGATAGCGGCAAATCAGTAAGAGACATCATAGATCACACCATATCTAATAAAGTACGATTACGACGTTCGGACACACCATTACGTTGTGGTGTTCCGGGTGGCGTGAGTTGCGAAACTATTCCGCATTGTTTCAAATGAAGACCAAACTTGTAACTTCAATATTCTCCTCCATGATTAGATCGTAGAAACTTTATTTTCTTGTTACGATGATTTTCCACTTCACTCTGAAATCCTTTGAACTTTTCAAATGTTTCAGACTTATGTTTCATCAAGTAGATATGTCAATATTTGCTCAAATCATCTGTGAAGGTTAGAAAATAATGATACCCGCCGCGAGCATCAACACTAATCGGACCGCATACATCAGTATGTATTATTTCCAACAAGTCTGTTTCTCGCTCCATTGTTCCGAAGAACAGAGTCTTAGTCATCTTGCCCATGAGGCATGGTTCGCAAGCATCAAGTGATTCATAATCAAGTGATTCCAAAATCCCATCAGCATGGAGTTTCTTCATGCGCTTTACACCGATATGACCTAAACGGCAGCGCCACAAATAAGTTTCACTATTATTATTAAAATTATATCTTTTGGCTTCAATACTATGAACATGTGTATCTCTATTATCAAGATTTAGTAAAATAGACCACTCATCAAGGGTGCATGACCATAAAAGATATTATTCATATAAATAGAACAACCATTATTCTCTAATTTAAATGAATAACCGTCTCGCATCAAACAAGATCCAGATATAATGTTCATGCTTAACGCTGGCACCAAATAACAATTATTCAGGTCTAAAACTAATCTCGAAGGTAGATGTAGAGGTAGCGTGCTGACGGCGATCACATCGACTTTGGAACCATTTCCCACGCGCATCGTCACCTCGTCCTTAGCCAATCTTCGCTTAATCCGTAGCCCCTGTTTCGAGTTGCAAATATTAGCAACAGAACCAGTATCAAATACCCAGGCGCTACTGCGAGCATTAGTAAGGTACACATCAATAACATGTATATCAAATACACCTTTCACTTTGCCATCCTTCTTTTCCGCCAAATACTTGGGGCAGTTCCGCTTCCAGTGACCAGTCCCTTTGTAGTAGAAGCACTCAGTCTCACGCTTAGGTCCAGACTTGGGCTTCTTCACTTGAGCAGCAACTTGCTTGCCATTCTTCTTGAAGTTCCCCTTCTTCCCTTTGCCCTTCTTCTTGAAACTAGTGGTCTTATTGACCATCAACACTTGATGCTCCTTCTTGATTTCTACCTCCGCAGCCTTTAGCATTGCGAAGAGCTCAGGAATTGTCTTATCCATCCCTTGCATATTATAGTTCATCCCGAAGCTTTTGTAGCTTGGCGGCAGTGATTGAAGAACTCTGTCAATCACACTATCAACTGGAAGATTAACTCCCAGCTGAGTCAAGTGATTGTGGTACCCAGACATTCTAAGTATATGCTCACTGACAGAACTATTCTCCTCCATTTTGCAGCTGTAGAACTTATTGGAGACTTCATATATCTCAATCCGGGCATTTGATTGAAATATTAACTTCAACTCCTGGAACATCTCATATGCTCCATGACGTTCAAAACGTTGTTGAAGTCCCGGTTCTAAGCCGTAAAGCATGGCACACTGAACTATCGAGTAGTCATTAGCTTTGCTCTGCCAGGCGTTCACAACGTCCGGCATTGCTCCTGCAGCGGGTCTTGCACTTAGCAGTGCTTCCAGGACGTAATTCTTCTGTGCAGTAATGAGGATAACCCTCAAGTTACGGACCCAATCCGTGTAATTGCTACCATCATCTTTCAACTTAGCTTTCTCTAGGAACGCATTAAAATTCAACGGAACAACAGCACGGGCTTGCCGATCATCGGGCAAGTCAACCAAAGTCCATACTTTGTTCTCATACATGGATCCCATCTCGGATTTCATGGCCTCAAACCATTTTGCGGAATCTGGGCTCACCATCGCTTCTTCATAGTTCGTAGGTTCGTCATGGTCTAGTAACATAACCTCTAGAACAGGATTACCGTACCACTCTGGTGCGGATCTTAATCTGGTTGATCTACGAGGTTCAGTAATAACTTGATCTAAATTTTCATGATCATTATCATTATCTTCCTCACTTACTGGTGTAGGAATCACTCGAACTGGTTTCTGTGATGATCTACTTTCCAATAAGGGAGCAGGTACAGTTACCTCATCAAGTTCTACTTTCCTCCCACTCACTTCTTTCGAGAGAAACTCCTTCTCTAGAAAGGATCCATTCTTAGCAAGGAATGTCTTGCCTTCGGATCTGTGATAGAAGGTGTACCCAACAGTCTCCTTTGGGTATCCTATGAAGACACATTTCTCCAATTTGGGTTCGAGCTTATCAGGTTGAAGTTTCTTCACATAAGCATCGCAACCCCAAACTTTAAGATACGACAACTTTGGTTTCTTGCCGAACCATAGTTCATAAGGTGTCGTTTCAACGGATTTTGATGGTGCCCTATTTAGAGTGAATGCAGTCGTCTCTAAAGCATAACCCCAAAACGATAGCAGTAAATCAGTAAGAGACATCATAGATCGCACCATATCTAGTAAAGTACGATTACGACGTTCGGACACACCATTATGTTGTGGTGTTCCAGGTGGCGTGAGTTGCGAAACTATTCCGCATTGTTTCAAATGTAGGCCAAACTCGTAACTCAAATATTCTCCTCCACGATCTGATCGTAGAAACTTTATTTTCTTGTTACGATGATTTTCAACTTCGCTCTGAAATTCTTTGAACTTTTCAAATGTTTCAGACTTATGTTTCATTAAGTAGATATACCCATATCTGCTCAAATCACCTGTGAAGGTGAGAAAATAACGATATCCGCCACGAGCCTCAATATTCATCGGACCACATACATCCGTATGTATGATTTCCAACAAATCAGTTGCTCTCTCCATAGTTCCGGAGAACGGTGTTTTAGTCATCTTGCCCATGAGACACGGTTCGCAAGTACCAAGTGATTCATAATCAAGTGATTCCAAAAGTCCATCATTATGGAGTTTCTTCATGCGCTTTACACCAATATGACCTAAACGACAGTGCCACAAATAAGTTGCACTATCATTATCAACTCTGCATCTTTTGGCTTTAATATTATGAATATGTGTATCACTACTATCGAGATTTAATAAAAATAGACCACTCTTCAAGGGTGCATGACCATAAAAGATATTATTCATATAAATAGAACAACCATTATTCTCTGATTTAAATGAATAACCGTCTCGCATCAAACAAGATCCAGATATAATGTTCATGCTTAACGCTGGCACCAAATAACAATTATTTAGGTCTAAAACTAATCCCGAAGGTAGATGTAGAGGTAGCGTGCCGACCGCGATCACATCGACTTTGGAACCATTTCCCACGCGCATCGTCACCTCGTCCTTAGCCAATCTTCGCTTAATCCGTAGCCCCTATCTCGAGTTGCAAATATTAGCAACAGAACCAGTATCAAATACCCAGGTGCTACTGCGAGCATTAGTAAGGTACACATCAATAATATGTATATCACATATACCTTTGTTAACCTTGCCATCCTTCTTATCCGCCAAATACTTGGGGCAGTTCCGCTTCCAGTGACCAGTCTGCTTGCAGTAGA
Organism: Triticum aestivum; assembly: GCF_018294505.1. NCBI lineage: Eukaryota > Viridiplantae > Streptophyta > Magnoliopsida > Poales > Poaceae > Triticum > Triticum aestivum. The sequence continues at coordinate 142,988,574 of NC_057796.1, read as the reverse complement.
AGCACTCAGTTTCAGGCTTAGGTCCAGACTTGGGTTTCTTCTCCTGAACAGCAACTTGCTTGCTGTTTTTCTTGAAGTTCCCCTTCTTCTTCCCTTTGCCCTTTTTCTTGAAACTAGTGGTCTTATTGACCATCAACACTTGATGCTCCTTTTTGATTTCTACCTCCGCTGCCTTTAGCATTGCGAAGAGCTCGGGAATTGTCTTATTCATCCCTTGCATGTTATAGTTCATCACGAAGCTCTTGTAGCTTGGTGGCAGTGATTGAAGAATTCTGTCAATGACGCTATCATCCGGAAGATTAACTCCCAGTTGAATCAAGTGATTATTATACCCAGACATTTTGAGTATATGCTCACTGACAGAACTATTCTCTTCCATCTTGCAGCTGTAGAACTTATTGGAGACTTCATATCTCTCAATCCGGGCATTTGCTTGAAATATTAACTTCAACTCCTGGAACATCTCATATGCTCCATGACGTTCAAAACATCATTGAAGACCCGGTTCTAAGCCGTAAAGCATGGCACACTGAACTATCGAGTAGTCATCAGCTTTGCTCTGCCAGACGTTCATAACTTCTGGTGTTGCTCTTGCAGGAGGCCTGGCACCCAGCGGTGCTTCCAGGATGTAATTCCTCTGTGCAGCAATGAGGATAATCCTCAAGTTATGGACCCAGTCCGTGTAATTTCTACCATCATCTTTCAACTTTGCTTTCTCAAGGAACGCATTAAAATTCAACGGAACAACAGCACGGGCCATCTATCTACAATTAACATAGACAAGCAAGATACTATCAGGTACTAAGTTCATGATAAATTTAAGTTCAATTAATCATATTACTTAAGAACTCCCACTTAGATAGACATCCCTCTAATCATCTAAGTGATTACGTGATCCAAATCAACTAAACCATGTCCGATCATCACGTGAGATGGAGTAGTTTCAATGGTGAACATCACTATGTTGATCATATCTACTATATGATTCACGCTCGACCTTTCGGTCTCCGTGTTCCGAGGCCATATCTGCATATGCTAGGCTCGTCAAGTTTAACCTGAGTATTCCGCGTGTGCAACTGTTTTGCACCCGTTGTATTTGAACGTAGAGCCTATCACACCCGATCATCACGTGGTGTCTCAGCAGAAGAACTTTCGCAACGGTGCATACTCAGGGAGAACACTTTTATCTTGAAATTTTAGTGAGAGATCATCTTATAATGCTACCGTCAATCAAAGCAAGATAAGATGTATAAAAGATAAACATCACATGCAATCAATATAAGTGATATGATATGGCCATCATCATCTTGTGCTTGTGATCTCCATCTCCGAAGCACCGTCATGATCACCATCGTCACCGGCGCGACACCTTGATCTCCATCGTAGTATCGTTGTTGTCTCGCCAACTATTGCTTTTACGACTATCGCTACCGCTTAGTGATAAAGTAAAACAATTACATGGTGATTGCATTGCATACAATAAAGCGACAACCATATGGCTCCTGCCAGTTGCCGATAACTCGGTTACAAAACATGATCATCTCATACAATAAAATATAGCATCATGTCTTGACCATATCACATCACAACATGATCTACAAAAACAAGTTAGACGTCCTCTACTTTGTTGTTGCAAGTTTTACGTGGCTGCTACGGGCTTAGCAAGAACCGTTCTTACCTACGCATCAAAACCACAACGATAGTTTGTCAAGTTGGTGCTGTTTTAACCTTCGCAAGGACCGGGCATAGCCACACTCCGTTCAACTAAAGTGAGAGAGACAGACACCCGCCAGTCACCTTTAAGCATCGAGTGCTCGCAACGGTGAAACCAGTCTCGCGTAAGCGTACGCGTAATGTCGGTCCGGGCCGCTTCATCTCACAATACCGCGAACCAAAGTATGACATGATGGTAAGCAGTATGACTTATATCGCCCACAACTCACTTGTGTTCTACTCGTGCATAACATCAACGCATAAAACCAGGCTCGGATACCACTGTTGGGGAACGTAGTAATTTCAAAAAAATTCCTACGCACACGCAAGATCATGGTGATGCATAGCAACGAGAGGGGAGAGTGTTGTCCATGTACCCTCGTAGACCAAAAGCAGAAGCGTTAACACAATGCGGTTGATGTAGTCGTATGTCTTCACGATCCGACCGATCAAGTACCGAACGCACGGCACCTCCGAGTTCAGCACACGTTCAGCTCGATGACGTCCCTCGAACTCCGATCCAGCCGAGTGTTGAGGGAGAGTTTCGTCAGCACGACGGCGTGGTGACGATGATGATGTTCTACCGACGCAGGGCTTCGCCTAAGCACCGCTACGATATTATCGAGGTGTAATATGGTGGAGGGGGGCACCGCACACGGCTAAAAGATTGTTGATCAATTGTGTGTAGAGAGGTGCCCCCCTGCCCTCGCATATAAAGGAGCAAGGGGGAGGCCGCCGGCCAAGGGAGGAGAGGCGCGCCAGGAGGAGTCCTACTCCTACCGGGAGTAGGACTCCCCCCTTTTCCATGTTGGACTAGGAGAGGAAGGGGGAAAAGGTGGAGGGGAGGAAGGAAGGGGGGGGCGCCGTCCCCCTCTCCTTGTCCTACTCGGACTGGGGGGGAGGGGCGCGCGGCCCTGCCCTGCCCTGGCCTCCTCTCCTCTCTTCCACCTAGGCCCAATAAGGCCCATTAAGTTACCGGGGGGTTCCGGTAACCTCTCGGTACTCCGAAAAAAATCCCGATTTCACCCGGAACACTTCCGATGTCCAAACATAGGCTTCCAATATATCAATCTTTATGTCTTGACCATTTCGAGACTCCTCATGATGTCCGTGATCACATCCGGGACTCCGAACAACCTTCGGTACATCAAAACATATAAACTCATAATATAACTGTCATCGTAATGTTAAGCGTGCGGACCCTACGGGTTCGAGAACTATGTAGACATGACCGAGACACCTCTCCGGTCAATAACCAATAGCGGAACCTGGATGCTCATATTGGTTCCCACATATTCTACGAAGATCTTTATCGGTCAGACCGCATAACAACATACGTTGTTCCCTTTGTCATCGGTATGTTACTTGCCCGAGATTCGATCATCGGTATCTCGATACCTAGTTCAATCTCGTTATCGGCAAGTCTCTTTACTCGTTCCGTAATACATCATTCCGCAACTAACTCATTAGTCACAATGCTTGCAAGGTTTATAGTGATGTGTATTACTGAGTGGGCCCAGAGATACCTCTCCGACAATCGGAGTGACAAATCCTAATCTCGAAATACGCCAACCCAACAAGTACCTTTGGAGATACCTGTAGAGAACCTTTATAATCACCCAGTTATGTTGTGACGTTTGGTAGCACACAAAGTGTTCCTCCGGTAAACGGGAGTTGCATAATCTCATAGTCATAGGAACATGTATAAGTCATGAAGAAAGCAATAGCAACATACTAAACGATCGAGTGCTAAGCTAACGGAATGGGTCAAGTCAATCACATCATTCTCCTAATGATGTGATCCCGTTAATCAAATGACAACTCATGTCTATGGCTAGGAAACACAACCATCTTTGATCAACGAGCTAGTCAAGTAGAGGCATACTAGTGACACTCTGTTTGTCTATGTATTCACACATGTATTATGTTTCCGGTTAATACAATTCTAGCATGAATAATAAACATTTATCATGATATAAGGAAATAAATAATAACTTTATTATTGCCTCTAGGGTATATTTCCTTCACCTACGGTAATGTTACTGTCTACAAAGCTTGACTTGTTGCGAAAGGTTTTCAACAAGTTCAAGGTGTTGACTGCGATGAGACATTCTCACCCGTAGCGATGCTTAAGTCTGTCAGAATCATGTTAGCAATTGTCGCATTTTATGATTATGAAATTTGGCAAATGGATGTCAAAACTGCATTGCTTAATGGATATCTTAAAGAAGAGTTGTATATGATGCAACCAGAAGGTTTTCTCGATCCAAAAGGTGCTAACAAAGTGTGTAAGCTCCAACGATCCATTTATGGACTGGTGCAAGCATCTCAGAGTTGGAATATATGCTTTGTTAGTGTGATCAAAGCATATGGTTTTATACAGACTTTTGGAAAATCCTATATTTACAAGAAAGTGAGTGGGAGCTCTGTAGCATTTCTAATATTATATGTAGATGACATACTGTTGATTGGAAATGATACTGAATTTCTGGATAGCATAAAAGGATACTTGAATAAGAAATTTTCAATGAAAGACCTCGGTGAAGCTGCTTATATATTGGGCATCAAGATCTATAGAGATAGATCAAGATGCTTAATTGGACTTTCACAAAGCACATACCTTGATAAAGTTTTGAAGAAGTTCAAAATGGATCAAGCAAAGAAAGGGTTCTTGCCTGTATGAAGACTTATAGGTTAAGGGACTGATGTGTTTATTTGTGTACACATGTCTATAAGTCTATGAGGAGTTTGATATTTACAGAGAAAGTCGACCCTAAAAATGAATATCTTCGACTGAAGATTTTGGATTTCTGAAGACTTTCTGAAGACTTTGAAAGTGAAGAAATTGGTGTGATCCTGAAGACTTGGTATTCATTCGAGGAACATGAAGCGTGAAGACTTTTGTTTTCGTAGTTTCATTTTCTCTTACTTGAGTCATAGGAAATACCGTACTGTTAAAGGGGGTCGACGAAATACTAAGGAAAAATTTCCAAGTGATGCTCAACTCAAAATCCTACACCTACCAATCCTTCGAGTGAAGCCATTGGAAATCTCATACAGCTCAGTCAATTTCTTCAGTGACAGAGACGAAGTTCTTCTGGTCTCTGAGGAATTTGTTCTGACTGAGGAGTTAGGAATTCGCCAGTGCAGATTGCCTACACAGGAGGAACATGATAGCCCTGAGGAATTTGATACTCAAATTTCTGACCGTTGCTGTGCCTTGTGCCAGCTGTCCCAAAATATCTACCCACCTAACGGTCATATCATTGAAGGGCATTTATGTCTTATCATGTCAGGCTGCTCCCTAGGCTATAAATAGCCTCCCCCTACAACCACTAGCTGGTTGGCTGCTCCGAGAGAAACTGACACTTGTCATTTGAGAGCATCCCATCCTCCGAGGACTTTGAGCGAAAATCATCAAGTGAGGAAACCCAAACCCAAACACCTACAAACCCAAAGTGATTGAGCATCACTGAATAAATTGATCCTGCGTGGATCCGACGCTTGTTACCTTTGAAGACTGTGCTTCTTCCAGGCAGTTAGGCGTCATGGTCTAGAGCATCCAAGAGGAAATTGTGGATCGCCGAGTGACCGAGTTTGTGAAGGTTTGGAAGTCACCTGAAGACTTACCACGAGTGATTGGGCGAGGTCTGTGTGACCTTAGCTCAAGGAGAATACGGTGAGGACTGTGTGTCCGAAACGGTGTGTCCTCAGGTTTAAATACCTAGCCGCTCCAACCAGACGTACAACTGTCACAACAGTTGGAACTGGTCTACCAAATCATTGTCTTCACCAAGCCTACGGGTTCTATTTCCTCAACCCTTTCATTTCCTCATTACAGTTGTTGTGTGCTTGTTCATATCTGTTTGAAGACTTTGACTGAAGACTTTCTCAATTTCCTCAGTTCAGTTTCTTCAGTCTGTTTGTCTTCATCCTATTTTATCCTGTGTTTACGCTTTCTGTACTCTGTGCTTGTTTTTATTTCATCATGATGACCATGCTTGTGTTCTGTTATGTTTACATCTGAGTACTTATTCCACTGCAAGTAGTTCTTCACTTAGGAATTTCCTCACCCTGAAATTCCTCAGTGAAGAATTCATAAAAATCACTTATTCACCCCCTCTAGTCGATATAACGCACTTTCAATTGGTATCAAAGCAAGGTACTCCCTTGTTCTGTGTGATTTTGTTTTAACCGCCTGGAGTTTTAGTTATGTCGATCGTAGGTATGATCAAGGTCTCTGCTGGGTGTCCTACCTTCGATGGGATGGACTACCCCTACTGGAAGAACAAGATGCGAATGCATCTAGAGGCAATTGATAACGATCTCTGGTATGTTGTGGAAAATGGTGTTCCCTCTGTCACACCTTCTGTGAGTGCTGCTGATGTGAAGAGATTCAAGCAACTCGATTCTCAAGTGGAAGAACATCATATGTGGCAATCTGAGTAAAGGGCGGTATGGCAGAGTGAGTGCTTTGGAAACTGCTAAGCTTATCTGGGATAGGCTGTCCAAAGTAATGAAGGAGTCTCAACACAGCGTGACTCTCGAGTTGACGTTCTTCACAATCTCTTCAACCGCTTCAAAAGACTCGACAATGAAAATGTTCAGCAAACCTTCGATCACCTCACTAACATCTCAAATGAGCTTCAAGCACTTGGTGCCACTGACATCACCGACCATGAGGCGGTGAAGAAATTCCTGAGATCGCTTGATTCCTCATTTGACACTCTGGCACTGATGATACAAGAACGTGCTGATTACAAGTCACTTGATCCCGCTGATATCCTCGAGAGGCTAAACACTCATGAGTTCCCGCTTGTTGAGAAGAGAGAGATCTATGGTTCGAGCTATGGCAGATCACGTGCCCTGAAGGCCAAGGCTGTCTCTAAATCTGAAAGTGAAGATTCTGGTAGTAGCCTTGGTGATCCTGAAGAACTGAGTCAGGAGCTAGCACTGCTCGTGAAGAAATTCCAGAAGTTCTCAAGATGTGGTCGCTTTGGAAAATCCTCAAGGAGCAATGATTCCTCATCCAGTGACTACAAGAAGAGGCTATGCCACAAATGCAAGAAACCCGGTCACTACATTCAAGATTGTCCTCAGTGGGAAAAGGAATCAAAGAAGAAGAAATACAAGGATACAGTTCTGATGATTCGAAGAAGAAGAAGAAGAAATCTTCAAAGTCTTCATCATCAAAATCCTCGAAGTCTTTATCTCACAAGAAGAGCAGCTCCAAGAAGGCTCAGGCATTCATTGGCAAGGAAATGGACTCTGAGGCTGAATCTGAGGAACATGAGGAAGAGGAGGCATCTGAGGAGTCCGAGTCCGGTGTGGCGAGCCTAGCTCTCGCCACTGCATTCATCAGCAAGTCCATCTTCAACTTTGAAGAAAATAGCTTCACCAACAAGGCTGATGAAGGCAATGATGACTACGCTCCCACCTATTGCTTCATGTAAAAGGGTGCCAAGGTACTCAAATATACCTCCTCTGAATCTAGTGAGGATGAATCTGATGAAAACCTCAAGGCCAGCTACTCTAAACTTGCTAAGATTGCTGTGAAACAACAAAAGGCTTTTGAAAAGGTTCAAAACATGCGAGACAAAAGTGATGATATGTTGGGTGAAGAAATGGATCGCACTAAAACCTTGACTGAAAATCTTCAGAGACTTCAGTCTAGGTTTGACAACCTTCAAGGTCATCATAACACCCTCCTATCTGATCATGAGAAGTTTTCTTATGAATTTCTTCAAAGAAAGCAAGATCTTGAAAAGCTAAGAGTGAGTTATGAAGATCTTCAGAAGGAGCGCGATTCATTGCTTGCTTAACAAATCAGCGCTTCTCAGGAAGAATTTGTTCCTCCATGTTTGATGTGCATTGAACGTGAATCTGCTAATTCTTCACCTGAATGTTCAAATGCTTCTAATGTTACAAATTCTTCACCTGTCTCTGCTATCACTAATTCCTCACTTGAGGACATTGCTAGTATCACTGATGATGCAGGGCTGAAGGAATTGTACATGGCAGGCATGTACAAAAGCCTCAAAGGGCATCAGACTCTTTGTGATGTGCTTAAAAAGCAGATCCTCAACAGGAACCCTAGGAAAGAGGGTATTGCCTTTGAGAGGAAACTCAATGCTGATGGTACATATTGGAAGCGGAGCAGTACCCCAAAACCTCATGGGTTGCTGCAAAGGGACCTCCAGTTGATCCATCCAATTTATCTGGCTTTACATGTGAATCTCCTCATTCTTCTAATGAGTCATTTGACTCCAACTATAAACTGTTCAAAAATCAGAATGGTGAAGTATTTGCTAGATATGTTGGCACTAACTACAGGAATGGTTCCCCTATGAAGAAAATCTGGGTTCCCAAAAGGTTCCTTGAAAGTCTTCAGGTGAATGTCCTCATGACACCACCTGTGAAGAATAGGAACCCCAGATCAAACTCTTCATATGGACCAAATTCTTCATATGGATCCAAGTCCTCATATGGACCAAATTCCTCACGGGGATCAAATTCCTCAAAAGGATCAAAGTCCTCATATGATCGTCATCGTGCTAACACCTCTGTTTCGCAGGGAAGAGCTAAGGGCTATGAATATGAGCATTACTCTTCTAATCATTATGTTCATAAGTCCTTGAAGAATTTCTCTGCTTATTCATATGCTTACCCTAACTCCTCTTATGTGAAACAAAATGGACTGGCTTCTATGCCACCTTTCTCATATGGAGCTCGCAGAGTGATGAACTCTTTGCCACCCCTTCAGATGTGGGTGGTGAAGAAAAAGAACTAATCTCTTATGTAGGGCCAGGTCTCCAGACGTGCTTAAACGTCTGAAGAATTTGCTGGAGACCTGAAAATGCCTGAAAGGACGCAGGCTAATCATGAAGAAATGAACTTTCATTTCTCACGTCCTCATACTGCTTTATCTGTTCCATTGCTTGATGAAATTGATCTGATGAATTGATGTCATATTCTTCACTGATGAAGTATATGAGTTCGTAAGCTGCACTAATTCATCTGCAGGATGATCAACCCAAAGCCACTGAGTGGGTCCTCGATAGTGGATGTACAAACCACATGACTGGTGACAAGAATCTATTGATGGATGCTCCCTTATCTCCATCGCATCTGAAGCATATCATCTTCGCTGGCAAAGGCAAAAGCAAGGTATTGGGTCTAGGTAAGGTTGCTATCTCAAAGGATCGGCACATGGACAAAGTCATGCTCATCGAGTCCTTAGGATACAACCTCATGTCTGTCTCAATGCTTTGTGATCTTGATATGGTTGTTGTCTTTGGCAAGTATCGTTGTGTTGTGATCATGGAAGCTGATAATTCCAAAGTCTTCGAAGGCTTTAGGAGAGGAGACTTGTATATTGTTGATTTCTCTACAGGACCACAACCAGCCGTATGCCTACTTGCAAAAGCTTTAGAAGGATGGCTATGGCATCGACGACTTGGTCATGCGGGCATGAGGAATTTGCACATGCTTGCGAAGAAGAAGCATGTCATTGGCATTGAGAATGTCAAATTCCTCAAGGATCACTTATGCAGAGCCTGTGAAGCTGGAAAGATGACCAAGGCCAAGCATCCAGCGAAGACTATCATGACTACTACTCGACCATTTGAATTGCTTCACATGGATCTCTTTGGTCCTAATCATTACTCAGCAGTCACAAATGATGCATCTCTCTATGGCTTTGTTATTGTTGATGATTACTCTCGTTACACATGGGTGCATATTGTCACTTACAAACATGAAGTGCAGGAAGTCTTCAAACGATTTTCCTCGAGGGCTTCAACCAACTTTGGTGTGAAGATAAAGCACATCAGGAGTGACAATGGAACTGAGTTCAAGAATTCTGGTCTTGATGACTATCTTGATGAACTTGGTATTACTCATGAGTTATCTCCTCCTTATACTCCTCAGCAGAATGGCATCGTGGAGCGCAAGAACAGGACTCTTGTTGAGATGGCTCGCACTATGCTTGATGAGTACAAGACGCCTCGTCGGTTGGATTGAGGCAATTGACACTGCGTGCCACATCATCAACAGGGTATATCTTCACAAATTCTTCAAGAAGACTGCAGATGAATTCCTCACTGACAAGAAACCCAATGTGAGTTATTTCAAAGTCTTCAGTGCTAAATGTTGGATTAGAGATCCTCATCACAACTCTAAATTTGCACCGAAAGCACATGAGGGTTTTATGCTTGGTTACGGAAAGGACTCGCACACCTACAGAGTTTTCAACAACTTTCTTCACAAAGTTGTTGAAACTGTAGATGTGCGGTTCGATGAAACTAATGGCTCGCAAAGAGAGCACCTACCTTCTGCGATAGATGAACCAACACCTGAGGAAACTATCAAGTTCAAGGCTACTGAGGATGTCATTCCTACTGAAGAATTCATTCCAGAACGTGAAGAACGTCGAGCTAATGCACCTGAAGAAAATGGTGATGAAGAAAATGCTGATCAAATTCCTCGACGACAACCAGCTCATCCTCGCATTGCAAACGAAGTGCAGATTGAGAAAATCATCGATGACATTGAAGCACCAGGTCCTGTCACACGCTCAAAAGCTTCACATTTGTCTAACTTTTGTGGGCACTTTGCGTTTGTCTCTATCATAGATCCCACTAAGGTATATGAAGCATTTCTGGAGCCTAAGTGGATTCAAGCTATGCAAGAAGAATTACATCAGTTCGAGCTCAACAATGTCTGGGAACTGGTCAAACGTCCAGATCCTCGCAAGCACAATATCATTGGCACAAAGTGGATCTACTGCAACAAGCAAGATGAAAATGGCCTTGTTGTGAGGAATAAGGCACGGGTTGTAGCTCAAGGCTACACACAGGTTGAAGGAATTGATTTCGATGAAACTTTTGCACATGTTGCTAGACTTGAGGCTATTCGCATATTACTTGCTTATGCTAACCATCATGATATCACTTTATATCAAATGGATGTGAAAAGTGCATTCCTCAATGGTAAGCTTGAGGAAGAAGTATATGTTTCTCAACCCCCAGGTTTTGAAGATCCAAAGCATCTGACAAAGTCTTCAGACTCAATAAGGCCCTTTATGGCCTCAAGCAGGCCCCTCGGGCATGGTATGATACTTTGAAGGAATTCCTCATGAAGAAAGGCTTCAAACCCGGTTCACTTGACCCAACTCTCTTCACTAAATCTTATGATGGTGAATTATTTGTGTGCCAAATATATGTTGATGATATTATCTTTGGTTGTACTGACCAACGTTACAGTGATGAATTTGCCTATATGATGAGTGAAGAATATCAAGTGTCTACGATGGGAGAATTGAGATTCTTCTTAGGTCTTCAAATTCGTCAACAGCGCAATGGCATATTCATATCTCAGGAGAAATACCTCAAGGATGTACTGAGGAACCGGCATGCAAGATTGCAAAGGGGTCAAAATTCCAATGCCCACAAATGGCCATCTATGCACTGATGAAAATGGTATTGACTTTGATCAAAAGGTATACCACTCCATGATTGGTTCTCTATTGTATTTATGTGCATCTAGGCCAGATATTATGCTTAGTGTTTGCATGTGTGCCCGATTTCAAGCTACACCGAAGGAATCACACCATAAGGCTGTGAAGCATATTCTTCGATATCTAGCTCACACACCAACACTTGGATTATGGTACCCCAAGGGCTTGGCTTTTGACCTCATTGGATATTCAGACTCTGACTATGCTGGTGATCGTGTGGACCACAAGTCAACATCTGGCACATGCCATTTCCTCGGACGATCTTTGGTCTGTTGGTCCTCGAAGAAACAGAACTGTGTATCACTGTCTACTGCTGAAGCTGAGTACATTGCTGCTGGTTCTTGCTGTGCCCAATTGCTGTGGATGAAGCAAACTCTCAAGGACTACGGCGTCAACGTGAAGAATGTGCCTCTTTACTGTGACAATGAGAGTGCCATCAAGATTGCTCACAAACCAGTTCAGCACTCGAAGACAAAGCACATTCAGATTCGTCATCATTTTCTTCGTGATCATGTGTTGAAGGGCGACATTTCTATTGAGCATGTGAAGACTGAAGAACAGCTAGCCGATATCTTCACAAAGCCCTTGGATGAGAAGAGATTAGCAAGTTGCGGTGTGAGCTAAATATCTTAGAATCTTTGAATGTTCTTTAAAAAGGACACTCATCCTAACACTTGTGCAAAATTGATGACTTAGATGTGCAACACATGAAGAAATGTTTTTCTTCAATCAATGAAGAATAACACTCTAAGTGTGAAGAAATTAACGAAGAATTTGATTCTCAGAGCCCTACGACAATTGTACGCGGTGTCTGAAATCATCATTCTTATACGGTGGGTCACGCCACCACCAAAAGTTGAAAATCTTCAATTTGAGTTTTTCCTCATTTTTGAAATTCCTCAATTGTTCAATTTTCTTCAACTTTGCATTGTCTTCACTGTTTCCGTCGTTTTTCTTCATTGGCTATATATATATATGAGTTTATGTCCTCTACAGCATTCACTTATTGCTAAATATTCAGGTTGCTTTTTCTGCTAAGTGAATGTGATCGGACCCTTCCCCCTCTATGCTATAATCAACCCAATCTATTCACAAATTCTTCATGTGTGTTCTATTTGAAACTCGTTCAAAATCTTCACTGTGTCCTTGTCAACTGAAGAATTTGCAAACGGAATTTTAAAACTTATCTTATCTAAATTTTCGGTTTTGCCGCTCAAACCGTTCCACATTCCATGATAATACTTATCTATTCACCCACGATCTCACACGATCGCCACCTCTCAGTACGTGGGTGACACATGTCAAGCGAATGAGAAGGGTCAGGGGCACGTTCGTCCAATTTCTTCGGGCGAACAGTTTTTCACCGTGGCTATATATACCCCTCCCCTTCCTCACTTCTCTTTTACTCCGCTCGACCTCACTCCACCTCGAGCTTCTCGAACCCTAGCGCCGCTGCTACTTCATCGTCGCCGGTGAGGAAGAGCTTCACTGCCTCGACCTCGTCGCCGTCGTACTCGCGCCGGCTGCAGATTTCTTCACTTCGCCGCTGCCGTAGCTGTCTTCCTGAGCCAAGTTAGGGCGTGGAAGATATGAACTGACGAACTTCACATCTACACCTCCCAGTTCACCGTGTTCTTCGTCCAGGGTAATTAAAAGTTGCTTTTACTACCCTCTTTGATTCAAATGATTTCTACAAAATCTTCAAAGGTGTTTTTCTTCAAATCCTCCCACACCAAACACCTCACATGTCATATGTTATTGATCCGTTTCTCTAAGAAATATTTTTCTTCAAGATTCCTCAATTGTGTGGATTTCTGATCTGTACAACTCTGGAACCTAAGACAAAGAACGCTTAGTGAAATTCTTCAAGACTCATCTGGTCAAATTCCTCAAACTTGTTCTTTTTGAAAAACCTCTGAGAACGCATATGACCTCTCCACATTACTCACAACTATACTCTGTTCACAGGTACTCATGTCCGCTGCTGAATCACTAGGTTCTCATCAACTTAACTCATTTGCAACGTTCCTCGAAGAAAAGTTGCACACATCTTCAGAAAATTCAGTTGTTCATATTCCTCATCTGAAGAAAATGGCTGGCGGTAAGAAGCCACAGAAAGGAGGAAAGAGGCCTGAGGTCAACACAGCGTTTGAAATCCCTGATGACATTTATGCTGGGTACTGCACACCCCCTGAGGAGGACAAAAATCAGCGCAAGGTGCGCATTCAAAAGATTGAGAGGAGATGGGCAAGAGAGTGGAGGGAGTACAGATATGTTACTCCCAAATACATGAAGAAATTCGTTGTTGCCCCTCGATGCTCAAGACCTCCATTGGCACCTGGCCAAGAAGCAGATCCCACCCGCCTCAAGCGTGGTGAGGATTATCCTGATGAATGGGCCAAGTGCCAGGCCAGATTGGCCAAACAAGCAAGAGAAGCAGTGAGGAAATTTAACGAAGACTCTGCTGCTGCTGCTGCCACTGCTGAGGCCTCTGCTATCAAGCCAAAGAAGGCCATGTCAAAGAAGCCTGCTCACAAGCCAAGTGCTTCACCTTCAATGCCCTCACGGCCAAGTTCCTCAGCAATGCCCTCACGACCAGATTCTTCAAAGCCCTCACGGCCAACTCCTCAAACTGCTCCAGCTCCTCCGCCAAAGTTTCTTCCGTAGAAGCTCCGACAAAATCCTCAACACCTGTGCATTTTCCATGTGCCAAAGGACACAAGGCGTCTCTATTGCCTCAGGAGCTTCTGCTAGTTCCTCAGCTGCACCTAATTCTTCAACTGGCCCCTCTCTGCTGAAGAAAAAGGCCACTGCTGGACGAGGCTCTCGCCCAAGTCCTCACAAGAAGCAAGTCGCCTTCCAAGTGCCATCTGATGAAGACGAAGCTGATGATGAGGAGCTTGCCGAAATCATCACGGACAGGCAGCTCAGGGCCGCTAGAGCCAAGGGCACAAATGTGCCTCTGCTTTTGGATCCAAAGTTGATCCTTGATTACATTGATCTCTGGCACAAGGACCCAAACACTCCTATGCCTGATTTCAAGATGACTCCTGGCCAGAGTCATATGCTGACTGCCTTCATTCAAGAAGAAAAATGGAAATTTGAAAAGGCCAGGCAGATCAAGAAAGCGCAGTATAAGAAGGAGCGCTTCCTGAAGAAATATGTTGTCTCTATGACAACTGAAGAACTTGTCAATATTCAATCTGAGATCAAGAAACTCAGTGATGAATTTGACGTATACCGTGCTGACTGGCTTGGAGCCAAAGTCAGGTTTGTGAATTTGACTGAAAAGTTCACTTCCAATGTTGCAGCCCCAATGCAGCAAAAAAATCCTCAGGCTGAGGCATCTGCTCAGCCGACCGAAGAAAATGCCAGCACCGCTGATGACAATCAGGCTGCTGAAGAAACTCATAGTACCAGGGCTGATGACTGCATTCCAGCCGCTGAAGATATTGCCAGGGCATCCACTAGTGGTGCGCCTGAAGAAACTGAAGAAGTCAGGGCAACTGCATCAGTTGTGCCTGAAGAATTTGAACCAAATTCCTCTGCTCCTCCTACACATACACCAACTCCGATCCTTCCATCTGCATCAGATGTGAAGAAAACCAAGGCTGCAGAGCGTGCAGCGGTGAAGAAAAGGAAGGCATCAACTTCATCAGATTCTTCAGCTCCAAAGAAGATGAAGCCACTGACTAGTTCATTTGACAACCCAATTGATGCTATTCCTGTCTCATCCATGCCATCAAAGGACCTTGTTCCTTTTGATGAAGAATATGTGATTCCAAGTGAATCAGATGATGACATTCCCTCTGCTGCTTTGTCAGAGCAGCTGGATGAAGAAATTGAAGTGGATGCAATCCCTTCAACCCCACAAGTCTCATCGCCCGTGCCTCAGTTCACTGCTGAAGAGGCCGGCGTTGAAGAAAAAGAAGAAGATGAAGATGTGGACATTGGGTGTACAACACCAGTGCTGAATGATGATTTTTGGGAAAGTCAGCACCCCAACTCTCCTCTGTTCACACCACTTCAACAAATTCCTCAGTCCCCTATCAACACTGAAGTACAAATGGGATTTGAAGAACCTCGTGCAACTCCTTCTGTACATGAAGAGATACCAGCCACTAGTGCTGAAGAAAATGTAAATGAAGAATTGAAGACGCAGGCTGCCACTGAAGAAGAAGCTGAAATTCCTCAGCCAGTGGAACCTGAGATTGCAATTCCTGAGGTAGTAATGCAATTGACTGATACTCCTCAGCCCAAGCCAAAGGATCCATTATCGAAGAAGCAGAAATTCAAGGCTGATGACTTCTTCGGCGAGCACGTGTTCTTCACTGACTATAATCCTTATGACTCTGCTCGTCTTAGAAGGAAGCGCTTCTGGACTGCCACCCAGGCCAACTTCTATTCTTCACTGCTCTTTAACAAGGATAAAGTCTTCGACCACGAGCACATTCCTCACGTGGACATGGAATCCATGCCGTGCTTCTCACCTGTCCTTAGTGTGCTTCATGACGCAGGCCTCCTCAACTTTTGCTCTGACATCGTTGATTGGAATGAAGAGCTTATTCTTCAGTTCTACGCAACACTGCATATCGCAGGCGACGCTGACGACATCAATACTTGGTTGTTGGACTGGATGACCGAAAACACTCATTTTAAGGCACCGGCCTCTGAATTACTTCACGCCCTACCCATCAGTCCTCCACCTGAAGGAGCTCGTTGCCTGTACCAAGAGCCTGAGCTGACTGCCCATTATATGCAAGTGCTAATGAAGCCTCTAAAGCCTGGTCAATTCCCAAGGACAAAATTCCTCGTGAAGGAATTGCTATATGTGCCACGAACAGCCTATCGCATTCTGACGAAGACTATGAGTCCAATCAAAGGCCACGACTCGTCTGATGAGGAAATTGTTGGCATTATGAAGAATCAGCTATTCAACATCATGCATGGCATTCCTGTCAACTATCACGATTTCTTCATGAGGACTCTGGCAAATGTTGCACTCTCTCCGTTTGAGTTGAAGCCTTATGCTCCTTAGATTATGAGATTCCTCATAACAAGGTCTTCACTCAACTACAAGGCTGATTTTCAGAATCACCTCAGCTACTTGCCCCCAATCGAAGTTCTCAAGCGGACATATTCCTCAGCTGATGAGAAGGGCAAGGCACCAGCTATTATTGATGAAGGCATTCATCCATTGGATGGTCAGTTTCGCAAAGCTGTATCTTACTCCACCAATGATGATTCTGCTACTCATGATTCTGACGCTCATGCCTCAAAGCCAAATCCTCAAGCCACAGCTCCAAGAGTGATGACTGACCGTGAGCTGCTTCTTAGTCTTCACCAGAAGGTGGATCGAAACCACAAATGGGTTAAGCGTCAGTTTGGTTCTATTCTTCACAACATGACTTCTACACACAATGCGGTGAAGAAAAAACACTTCTACCTCCATGAAGTCTTCGGTCGCACCTGGGCTATTCTGTCAAATCTGTATGGTGAAGAAGATCTGAAGCAAATGGGTCTCAAGGAGGATTTTGACTGGTCTGCTCCTCCACCGAAGAAATTCAAGAAGGTCACGGTTCCTTCCTTGGTGGCCAGCTCATATTCTTCATCACGTGAAACCGATGAACATGAAGACTTGGACGACACTGCGGCAGGCCCTACTACGACAAATGACCCCAACAACGCTGGCGCTCCTCCATCAACATGATATTCTTCAGGGGCGTTAGTCCTCATTTTCGATCCTTTTGGTCATTCGATGACAAAGGGGGAGAAATTTGAGTTAGTCTTCAAGCGGGTCTATCTTATATGGGCGTTTTTTCTTAAGTTACAACTCTCGTTCTTTTGAAGACTTTGCTGGATCGAGTTGAAAACTTAAACTCTATGGTGGCCTGATACTTTTGCTGCGCTTTTCTGCATGCTTATTCCTCATTAATGTTTATGCGCGCATGCTGAATTTCATCAGTCACCATATTTCATCATGCATTTCAAATTCTTCATATATTATGTCAAATGCGTGTATGAATTACAAGATATAGGGGGGAGATCTCCATGATTCTACTCTTCAAGTGTGCATTGCTTCAAAAGCAAATTCCTCACTATGCACATCTTCAAGGGGAGTTCTTCTATATCTTGCAATCAAATTCCTCAAATTTCAGCATTTACACTTCATATGCTTATCCCCGTTGAAAACTTAACCTATATTGTCATCAATCACCAAAAAGGGGGAGATTGTAAGTGCATCTAGTGCCCCTTAGTGATTTTGGTGTATTGAAGACTTATAGGTTAAGGGACTGATGTGTTTATAAGTGTACACAGGTCTATAAGTCTATGAGGAGTTTGATATTTACAGAGAAAGTCGACCCCTAAAAATGAATATCTTCGACTGAAGATTTTGGATTTCTGAAGACTTTCTGAAGACTTTGAAAGTGAAGAAATTGGTGTGATCCTGAAGACTTGGTATTCATTCGAGGAACATGAAGATGAAGACTTTTGTTTTCGTAGTTTCATTTTCTCTTACTTGAGTCATAGGAAACACAGTACTGTTAAAGGGGGTCGAGGAAATACTAAGGAAAAATTTCCAAGTGATGCTCAACTCAAAATCCTACACCTACCAATCCTTCGAGTGAAGCCATTGGAAATCTCATACAACTCAGTCAATTTCTTCAGTGACAGAGACGAAGTTCTTCTGGTCTCTGAGGAATTTGTTCTGACTGAGGAGTTAGGAATTCGCCAGTGCGGATTGCCTACACTGTGAGGAATATGATAGCCCTGAGGAATTTGATACTCAAATTTCTGACCGTTGTTGTGCCTTGTGCCAGCTGTCCCAAAATATTTACCCACCTAACGGTCATATCATTGAAGGGCATTTATGTCTTATCATGCCAGGCTGCTCCCTAGGCTATAAATAGCCACCCCTTACAACCACTAGCTGGTTGGCTGCTCCGAGAGAAACTGACACTTGTCATTTGAGAGCATCCCATCCTCCGAGGACTTTGAGCGAAAATCATCAAGTGAGGAAACCCAAACCCAAACACCTACAAACCCAAAGTGATTGAGCATCACTGAATAGATTGATCCTGCGTGGATCCGACGCTTGTTACCTTTGAAGACTGTGCTTCTTCCAGGCAGTTAGGCCTCATGGTCTAGAGCATCCAAGAGGAAATTGTGGATCGCCGAGTGACCGAGTTTGTGAAGGTTTGGAAGTCACCTGAAGACTTACCACGAGTGATTGGGCGAGGTCTGTGTGACCTTAGCTCAAGAAGAATACGGTGAGGACTGTGTGTCCGGGACTGTGTGTCCTCAGGTTTAAATACCTAGCCGCTCCAACCAGACGTACAACTGTCACAGTAGTTGGAACTGGTCTACCAAATCATTGTCTTCACCAAGCCTACTGGTTCTATTTCCTCAACCCTTTCATTTCCTCATTACAGTTGTTGTGTGCTTGTTCATATCTGTTTGAAGACTTTGACTGAAGACTTTCTCAATTTCCTCAGTTCAATTTCTTCAGTCTGTTCGTCTTCATCCTGTTTTATCCTGTGTTTACGCTTTCTGTACTCTGTGGTTGTTTTCATTTCATCATGATGACCATGCTTGTGTTCTTGAGTACTTATTCCGCCGCAAGTAGTTCTTCACTTAGGAATTTCCTCACCCTAAAATTCCTCAGTGAAGAATTCATAAAAATCACCTATTCACCCCCCTCTAGTCGATATAACGCACTTTCACGACCACTACAGAAGATAGAGAGAAAATGAAAGTCATTCCCTATGCTTCAGCCATAGGTTCTATCATGTATGCAATGTTGTGTACCAAACCTGATGTGTGCCTTGCTATTAGTTTAGCAGGGAGGTACCAAAGTAATCCAGGAGTGGATCACTGGACAGCGGTCAAGAACATCCTGAAATACCTGAAAAGGACTAAGGATATGTTTCTCGTTTATGGAGGTGACAAAGAGTTCGTCGTAAACGGTAATGTTGTTGACACCAGATTTTGGCATTGACAAAAACATAATTAAGAAGGCCTCAAATGGAAAAGTTCTCAAAGTAAGAAAGTTCCGTATCATCGAAAGGAGAAACTTTGATATTTGGGTCATAGCCATCCGATCTCCTCTCTAAGGCCGAAGTTTTGTTCGAAGTACTGAGATTTTGTATCCATAACACTTTTCGGCTAATTACACCACAAAATATTTCCATATGGGGCCGTCTTGGGGGTGTAATCAGCCGAAAAGTGTTCTGGATACAAAATCTCAGTACTTCGAACACAACTTCGGCCTTAGAGATGAGATCGGATGGCTATGATCCAAATATCAAAGTTTCTCCTTTCGATGATACGAAACTTTCTTACTTTGGGAACTTTTCCATTTGAGGCCTTCTTAATTATGTTTTTGTCAATGCCAAAATCTGGTGTCAACACATGCCCCCCTGTTTTTCGGCAAAGCTTGTGTGCCGAAAAATAACTTGCACATAGCTTATTCTAAGGACGATGTCAACACTCCATCGGCCATTTTGCATGTTCTTAGGACGATAAGTATATATCGGCTATTGCTTGTTTGAACCTCTTGATGCAGACTTGGGTGAAAACTTCTCAACTTCCATAACAATTCGGTGATAAGGTTCCATAGATCAAAACCATCCTCTGAACCATATTGTTCACCCTTTCGCTAGGATTTTGCAGATAATCAAGAATGAACTCCTCCAATCCTTACTTCGTCTGCATAAAAGTTTCATTAGTGGCCGAGATGGTGAGCTCCAATTCGGCCTTACCTATGTTGGCAAGAATAAGCATCAGCTATTGATAGATGTGCAATACACCATGACCGACGTGGTAGCCGGATGCTTACTAAGCCAACTCTCTCCAATTATCATGTCTAGATATATGATCAATGCTAAAATAATCCAAAGTAGAAATTATATCTAGACATTAATCAAGATAAACATGAAGTGATTCGTCAAAACATTGAAAGACTTTGGATATTAGTTGCACTACTAATAACGAATCACCAAAAGCCTCAATATGTGTAGCACCTATGGCAAACAACATCTCTAAACCGAATAACAATGCTTCATATTCGACCTGATTATTTGTGCAGAAATACTCTAAACGGCACGAGGCTTCAAAAAATAGCACCATGAGGAGATATATAAACAACACCAACACCTTGGACATTGCTACAAATTTAACCATCAATATATAATCTCCATAGTATTAGAAAGACAAGGCTAATATCAACATTATGCATGTCATTAATCCGATGTTCAGTAATAAAATCAGCTATGATTTGGCCTCTTATAGATCCTAAACATGCATAAGCCAAATCATATACAAACAAAGTACAAGCCCACTAGCCAATTCTGGAACTATGAATTGGCCTATGCAGCATATATTCAATGACATCGGTCATGATGTCTCAACCCCATTAAATCATAATATAGGCATACATATAAATTTCCATGAGCACGTACCTTATCTCACTCTCCAATCGAACTAAGGACGATGTTAGAGTACTACACCATCCATGCATTGACATAATCTTGACGATATATAAATATCGGCCATTACCATGTAAACTTCATTCAAAGCACATATAGCCGAAATAAACAAATGAAATGACAAATCAAGTATTTTGGCCCTTTGGATAAGCAACAAACTTGTAGCTAATCAAATGTACAGTGACTTGGTAATACCCTTTCATGACATAAGAAATTATATTGCATCCATGGATTAAAATAAGCCCATTGAGGGTTACCAATCATACCTGATGACGAATTCCATGACATAGGCGTTAATGACATAGTTGAAGAATATGGATAATGTGTAGACCAAAGATGTTGAAACCTTCGGCTTGGTCCTTCATAGTTTTCACTCTTTTCCTTCTTCACCTTTGCCGCACTTCTTGTAATGGAAGCTTGAACATAATTCTTATTTTGAGCATTTCCTTTGGGAACCCATGCCATGTTCCTTTCTTCAAGTTCTTGTGCACTAAGTTTTTGTAATTTCTTCTTTTGCCAATATGATAAGCCGAGAAGGAATCTCGGCTGTGATTCTGTTTTGGCCAATGGCAATTCCCTTTTGGCCTTGTGCACTCTCAACTTCTTTTCTTCAGATTTGGCACTTCGACTCTCAATAATTGGTTGCTTTGTCGCATTGTCTTTAGTAGCCAATGTCAACACATTAATTGGGTCTTTTTCATTTGAGATCAAATCTGAAGTTGCACTCTTACAACCATCTCTTTTAACACGGTAAACTTGCTTGACCACCTCTTTCTTCTTCCTTGAGCGCTGAACCGATTCCTTATGATTGAAACGGTCTTTAACATGTGATTGTTCAAATGTTGATCTTCTCGGAGCTGCATAATATTGGTGAGATGGTCTAAAATAAGATGGAGAATGTGCCATTGTATCATGCCTGTCCCATGATGGATATGGATCTATATGAGCATAGGGAGGCATCCACGGCATTGGCATTGGTGGCCCAAAATAAGGATATGAATATGTTGCATTACAATTCTCTCTTTGCCAATACCAATCCTCATATTTGCGCCTTGGGGGTGATCTTGGTTTCTTTGCATGATTTGGCCGATAAGCATTCTTCTCTTCACTCTTCTTTTGATATTTTTTCAATAGTTCAGCAAAGGTGATTTTTGATCTCTTACACTTGCGCTTTCGGCCTTTGTTTTCTTTTGGTTTGCTTTCACCGATCATTGGATTTGCTTGCTGCCCCCCAGTCCTTGGCGTCTCCATTCTAGCTTCGACGGAATTCTCGCCCTCAAGATTATGTTCATTATGCTCTTCAACAACTTCTTTACTTGAAAGCTTGATCCCATCACCTGCATTTTTTACCTTCTCTTTAAATGGATTGGCTTGAAGCAGCCGATGCAAAAAAAAATTGCCATCGGGACCAATCGGAATAGACTGGTCATCTCTTGGTGTTTCAACAAACTTCAATCATCCTTTTTCAATGGCCGATTTAACTATTTGACAAAACATGTTGCAATCCTCAAAATTATGCTTGGACGAATCATGCAACTTACAATACATTCGTCCTTGGATTGATGGCTTAACATGGTGATCAAGAATTGTAATGTAATTATTTTTCAGCAACAAATCAAATATTTGATCACACATGCTTGAATTGAAGGTATACTTCTTGTTTTCTAGCCGATCTTGCTGTGTGAACGGCTTTGGAGATAAGCAAACGAATGGTTCAGATTTGGAATCTCCCCATTCTGCTATGCATTGTGTTTTCCACTCTATCTCCGATGTCTTTGGATAAGATATTATATTAGCATCGGTTTTCTCAATAGAATTTAACCTTGGCTTTAAATTTCTAAAACGAAGGTATTTAGAACATACATGTCTCAGTTGAGACCAAGTGCAAGCCAAGTACGAAATAAGCAAAGCTACCCAACTAGATATGAACTTTAGATAAAGCAACGGGGAAAGCTTTGGCTGTAACAATAAGTCATTATCGGTCTTTATAAATGGCGCAATGGGTTGACCGATATGTTCCATAACAATTTTATTGCTAACAAGTAAATTACCCTTCTTCATTGGTCTTTCAAAATTACTTAAGAGGATTTTTCTGATGGATGCATCAACAATAAAGTTTTGACCAAATCTGAAAATAGGTAAATTACTTGCTAAACATACCTCTTCAAATATGTTGGGAGAGCATGATGGTGGTGTGGCTTGAACAATATCTTGCTTCATATTTGGGTGGCTCCCCAACGCCTCTTCATCATCTTTTTCTTTATTCCGTGCATCATTACCTTGAAGATCCTTATCAGCCGAACTTTGTTTGGCTACTTGCTCTTGTCCTTGAGGCTTGTCAATTTCTATGGCACGGAACTCATAGGGCAGGAACTAGGTTCCATTAACTTCAGAAAAATCAAGCATGGTTGTTTTGCTATGCTTGCCATGCCCTTTCTCAATAATGCTTGCCTCTTTGGATTTGATGGATTCAGAATATATACTACTTGATTCGGCTTTTTCAACCGAAGCACTTTCAAGTTCCGAATCATCCTTCTTTTCATTGATACTACCAATTGGCAAAGCTTCTTTTATCTGAGCCAATTCTTTTTCTATTTGTTTTGGCGGCGAGTGGCAAACTTGGCTTTAAGCTTTTTCTCAATTTCAGCCCACTCCGGATATGATTGCCCCCCAATGCTTTTAGATTCTTTCGGCAATGACACACGGGTGTTGCCAAAATTTTGTAATAGTGTAGGGGGTGTATAATATGATGTAGTACTAGGTGAAGGCATATGCATTGTTGTAAAACCATATTTTTGCTCGCCAATTTTATCAATTGGCAAAGATTCATCTTCTTGCAAAACTCTAGCTTTTATTGTGGCATAATATGGAAATAGCCCCTTTTCATGTTGTTCAAGGCAAAGAGCACTAATCCTCTTATTTTGGGCTAAACTCTTCAACGCAGCCACCACTACCTCATCTTCTACAATATTGGGCACAACCGCTCCTGTAAAATTTACATTCATTCGGCTATGACCAGGAAGGTCGGAAGCCGAATTATGAACATCTACAGTTGTGTATGGTGCTGAAAAATTATTGTCATCAGGTGTAGCATATGACGGTTGGGAATAACTGGCCGAATAGCTAGTAGTAGCATGGCCAATTCTCTTGTTCATCGGCATGGTTGGATTAGTATATTGCAAATTACTTGCCGATGAATAAAAGGGTGAAACACTTTCTTGCATGGCATTGGAAATCCTAACATGAGGTGTTTCAAATTTATTAACCAAACTCACCATGTTGTTCATCGGCATAATGATTTGTGGGGTTGCCGATGCATGAGAGTTGGGATAGATATGGTGCATGTTACTAGTATCATAAAAAGTTGAAGCATGTAAATTACTTCGAATCGGCCTATGCACGTAATTAGATGCATGATTGAACAAACTAGGGCTGGCTGATAGAGTATACTCATTGAACGATTTAGTAACACCATATGAATTATTTGCATCTACAGTAGGGAATTGGGTATTCATATTACCTTTGTAGATTGCAAACCCTAGATGACGATCTCTTCGTAGCAAGAACGGGCTGGAGACCGTTCAAAGCTTCGATCCCCAACGGAGTCACCAAAAAGTGTGTTCGCACACGAAGACGTCACCGTGTACCTCCAACGCCGAGGGTGATGCACCGCAGCTCGCGTCGAAGGAGATCCGACCGGCAGCGCGATACGCAGGATAGCCGACAGATGCTTTTGTAGACCTGAAGCCCCGCTTGCTCGGGAGGGACCCCGTCAGGGCTCGCGTTGGCTATGGGCTGCTCCAGGTCGATTCGCTCGCCCCAAGAGCCTCGTGGATCCGCAGCCCTCCAGCATGAAGGACTAGCCGTCACCCCTTAGGTATATAAGAGGGGGCTGGACTTCCCGTGCAAGGAAAAGGCTTGGATTCACGTCCAAAACCCTAGTCAAATTCGGATTGGTTTTTGTCAGAACTTTCCAAAACTGTTCGGTCTAAAACTGGCCCAAAAACAATCTTGACCGTTTCGATGAGACGAACAACTTTCATGTTGAACGTTTTTTCATCAGAGGTCATCTCGAGGGTCAAATCGCTCGCGCAAAACAGCTAATTATTCACGCAGCACATCAGACATACCCACATATGTGTCTGGTTCCGGGCGTCATATTTTTTTGCTCACTGGAGGGTCGCACTGTGCGGGCTCTAACTTTTGCATATGACCTTGGATTGGGACGATCTTTATATCAAAATCAATCGCTTCGACGAGACGAAGACAATTCATGTAGATCAGTTTTCCATATATATGGGGCCGTCTTGGGGTGTAATCATCCGAAAAGTGTTCTGGATACAAAATCTCAGTACTTTGAACACAACTTCGGCCTTAGAGATGAGATCGGATGGCTATGACCCACATATCAAAGTTTCTCCTTTCGATGATACGAAACTTTATTACTTTGAGAACTTTTCCATTTGAGGCCTTCTTAATTATGTTTTTGTCAATGCCAAGATCTGGTGTCAACAAACCTCGATGCAAGCTTTAACACTGATCCGGATGACTCTAAGTCACAAACCGGATACATATTTATATTGAGTGGTGGAGCTATAAGTTGGTGTAGTTCCAAACAGAGCGTCGTTGCGGGATCTACGTGCGAAGCGGAGTACATAATTGCTTTAGAAGCAGCAAATGAAGGAGTCTGGATGAAGGAGTTCATATCCGATCTAGGTGCCATACCTAGTGCATCGGGTCCAATAAAATCTTTTGTGAAAATACTGGTGCAATTGCCTTAGTAAAGGAATCCAGATTTCACAAGAGAACCAAGCACATCAAGAGATGCTTCAATTCCATCCGCGATCAAGTCAAGGAGGGAGACATAGAGATTTGCAAGATATATACAGATCTGAATGTTGCAGGCCCGTTGACTAAGCCTCTCTCACGAACAAAACATGATCAGCACCAAGACTCCATGGGTGTTAGAATCATTACTATGTAATCTAGATTATTGAATCTAGTGCAAGTGGGAGACTGAAGGAAATATGCCCTAGAGGCAATAATAAAGTTGTTATTTATATTTCCTTATATGATGATAAATGTTTATTATTCATGCTAGAATTGTATTAACCGGAAACTTAGTACATGTATGAATACATAGACAATCAGAGTGTCCCTAGTATGCCTCTACTTGACTAGCTCATTAATCAAAGATGGTTAAGTTTCCTAGCCATAGACATGTGTTGCCATTTGATGAACGTGATCACATCACTAGAGAATGATGTGATGGACAAGACCCATCCGTTAGCTTAGCATTAATGATCGTTTAGTTTTTCTGCTATTGCTTTCTTCATGACTTATACATGTTCCTCAGACTATGAGATTATGCAACTCCCGAATTCCGGAGGAACACCTTGTGTGCTATCAAACGTCACAACATAACTGGGTGATTATAAAGATGCTCTACGGGTGTCTCTGATAGTGTTTGTTGAGTTGGCATAGATCGAGATTAGGATTTGTCACTCCATGTATCGGAGAGGTATCTCTGGGCCTCTCGGTAATGCATATCACTATAAGCCTTGCAAGCAATGTGGCTAATGAGTTAGTCACAGGATGATGCATTACAGAATGAGTAAAGAGACTTGCCAGTAACGAGATTGAACTAGGTATGATGATATCGACGATCGAATCTCAGGCAAGTAACATACCGATGACAAAGGGAACAACGTATGTTGTTATGCGGTTTGACCGATAAAGATCTTCATAGAATATGTAGGAGCCAATATGAGCATCCAGGTTCTGGTATTGGTTGTTGACCAGAGATTGTCTCGGTCATGTCTACATAGTTCTCGAACCCGTAGGGTCCGCACGCTTAACGTTCGATGACGATTTGTATTATGAGTTATGTCATTTGATGAACGAAGATTGTTCGGAGTCCCGGATGAGATCACGGACATGACGAGGAGTCTAAAAATGGTCGAGACATAAATATTGATATATTGGACGATATTATTCGGACACCGGATGAGTTCCGAGAGGTACCGGATAATTATCAAAGTGTCGGAGGGTTATCGGAACCCCTCGGGGAACTAATGGGCCTCGATGGGCCTTAGTGGGAAGAGAGGAAGGGCCAGGAGGTGCTGGCCGCGCCCCCTCCCTTGGGTCCGAATTGGACTAGGGGAAGGGGGTGGCGCCCCCCTTTCCTTCCCTTCCCCCTCTTCTTTCCTTCGTCCCCCTCTTCCTTAGGTGGAAACCTACTAGGACTTGGAGTCCTAGTAGGATTCCCCTCTCCTGGCGCGCCCTAGGACGCCCGGCCGGCCTCCCCTCCCCTCCTTTATATACAAGGGCAAGGGGGCACCATAGAACACACAAGTTTCTCTTAACCGTGTGCGGTGCCCCCTCCACAGTTACACACCTCGGTCATATCGTCGTAGTGCTTAGGCGAAGCCCTGCGCCAGTAACTTCATCATCACCGTCGCCACGTCGTCCTGCTGACTGAACTCTCCCTCAGCCTCAACTAGATCAAGAGTTCGAGGGATGTCACCGAGATGAACGTGTGCTGATCGCGGAGGTGTCATACGTTCGGTACTTGAATCGGTTGGATCGCGAAGACGTTCGACTACATCAACCGCGTTACTAAACACTTCCGCTTTTAGTCTACGAGGGTACATGGACACACTCTCCCCTCTCGTTGCTATGCATCTCCTAGATGGATCTGAAGGAAATATGCCCTAGAGGCAATAATAAAGTTATTATTTATTTCCTTATATCATGATAAATGTTTATTACTCATGCTAGAATTGTATTAACCGGAAACTTAGTACATGTGTGAATACATAGACAAACATAGTATCACTAGTATGCCTCTACTTGACTAGCTCGTTAATCGAAGATGGTTGAGTTTCCTAGCCATGGACATGAGTTGTCATTTGATTAACGAGATCACATCATTAGGAGAATGATGTGATTGACTTGACCCATTCCGTTAGCTTAGCACTTGATCGTTTAGTATGTTGCTATTGCTTTCTTCATGACTTATACATGTTCCTATGACTATGAGATTATGCAACTCCCGTTTACCGGAGGAACACTTTGTGTGCTACCAAACGTCACAACGTAACTGGGTGATTATAAAGGTGCTCTACAGGTGTCTCCGAAGGTACTTGTTGGGTTTGCGTATTTCGAGATTAGGATTTGTCACTCCGATTGTCGGAGAGGTATCTCTGGGCCCACTCGGTAATGCACATCACTATAAGCCTTGCAAGCATTGTAACTAATGAGTTAGTTACGGGATGATGTATTACGAAACAAGTAAAGAGACTTGCCAGTAACGAGATTGAACTAGGTATTGAGATACCGACGATCGAATCTCGGGCAAGTAACATACCGGTGACAAAGGGAACAACGTATGCTGTTATGCGGTTTGACCGATAAAGATCTTCGTAGAATATGTGGGAGCCAATATGAGCATCCAGGTTCCGCTATTGGTTATTGACCGGAGACGTGTCTCGGTCATGTCTACATAGTTCTTGAACCCGTAGGGTCCGCACGTTTAAAGTTTGATGACGGTTATATTATGAGTTTATGTGTTTTGATGTACCGAAGATAGTTCGGAGTCCCGGATGTTATCACGGACATGACGGGGAGTCTCGAAATGGTCGAGACATAAAGATTGATATATTGGAAGCCTATATTTGGATATCGGAAGTGTTCCGGGTGAAATCGGGATTTTACCGGAGTACCGGGGGTTACCGGAACACCCCCGGGGGTTTAATGGGCCTACATGGGCCTTAGTGGAGAAGAGGAGGGGCGGCCAGGGCAGGCCGCGCGCCCCCTCCCCCTCTAGTCCGAATTGGACAAGGAGGGGGGCGGCGCCCCCCTTTCCTTCCTCTCTCCCTCCTCCTTCCCCGTTCTCCTACTCCAACTAGGAAAGGAGGGAGTCCTACTCCCGGTGGGAGTAGGACTCCTCCTGGCGTGCCTCCTCCTAGCCGGCCGCCTCTCCCTCCCTTGCTCCTTTATATACGGGGGCAGGGGGAACCCCATAGACACAACAATTGATCTCTTGATCTCTTAGCCGTGTGCGGTGCCCCCCTCCACCATAATCCACCTCGATAATATCGTAGCGGTGCTTAGGCGAAGCCCTGCGTCGGTAGAACATCATCATCGTCACCACGCCATCGTGCTGACGGAACTCTCCCTCAAAGCTCGGCTGGATCGGAGTTCGAGGGACGTCATCGAGCTGAACGTGTGCAGAACTTGGAGGTGCTGTGCGTTCGGTACTTGATCGGTCGGATCGTGAAGACGTACGACTACTGTTGGGGAACGTAGCAATAATTCAAAATTTTCTACGCATCACCAAGATCAATGGGGTTTACTAGCAACGAAAGGGGAGGAGTGCATCTACATACCCTTGTAGATCGCGAGCGGAAGCGTTCAAGAGAACGGGGTTGATGGAGTCGTACTCGTCGTGATCCAAATCACCGATGATCCAAGCGCCGAATGGACAGCACCTCCGCGTTCAACACACGTACGGAGCGGTGACGTCTCCCACGCCTTGATCCAGCAAGGAGGAGGGAGAGGTTGAGGAAGAAGGCTCCAACAGCAGCACGACGGCGTGGTGGTGGTGGAGTGACAGTTCTCCGGTAGGGCTTCGCCAAGCTCGCGCGGAGGAGGAGAGGTGTTGGGGAGGGGAGGGGCTGTGCCTTGGATGTCGTGTTGCAGCCCTCCCCTCACCCCTCTATTTATAGGGAGAAGGAGGAAGGGGGCCGGCCCCTCTAGATGGGATCTAGAGGGGGGGCGGCCAAGGGGGAGGTGGCTTGCCCCCCAAGCAAGGGGGGCGCCCCCTTTAGGGTTCCCCAAAACCCTAGGCGCATGGGCCCTAGGGGGTTTGGCGCCCCAGCCCACTTAGGGGCTGGTTCCCTTCCACCTACAGCCCATAAGGCCCTCCGGGGCAGGTGGACCCTCCCGGTGGACCCCCGGAACCCCTTCGGTGGTCCCGGCACAATACCGGCATACCCCCGAACACTTCCGGTGACCGTATGGTGACTTCCCATATATAAATCTTTACCTCCGGACCATTCCGGAACTCCTCGTGACGTCCGGGATCTCATCCGGGACTCCGAACAACATTCGGTAATCACATACAAACCTTCCTTATAACCCTAGCGTCATCGAACCTTAAGTGTGTAGACCCTACGGGTTCGGGAATCATGCAGACATGACCGAGACACCTCTCTAGCCAATAACCAACAGCGGGATCTGGATACCCATGTTGTCTCCCACATGTTCCACGATGATCTCATCGGATGAACCACGATGTCGAGGATTCAAGCAATCCCGTATACAATTCCCTTTATCAATCGGTACGTTACTTGCCCGAGATTCGATCGTCGGTATCCCAATACCTCGTTCAATCTCGTTACCGGCAAGTCACTTTACTCGTTCCGTAATGCATGATCCCGTGACTAACTACTTAGTCACATTGAGCTCATTATGATGATGCAATACCGAGTGGGCCCAGAGATACCTCTCCGTCATACGGAGTGACAAATCCCAGTCTCGATCCGTGCCAACCCAACAGACACTTTCGGAGATACCTGTAGTGCACCCTTATAGCCACCCAGTTACATTGTGACGTTTGGTACACCCAAAGCATTCCTACGGTGTCCGGGAGTTGCACGATCTCATGGTCTAAGGAAATGATACTTGACATTAGAAAAGCTTTAGCAAACGAACTACACGATCTAGTGCTATGCTTAGGATTTGGGTCTTGTCCATCACATCATTCTCCTAATGATGTGATCCCGTTATCAATGACATCCAATGTCCATGGTCAGGAAACCGTAACCATCTATTGATCAACGAGCTAGTCAACTAGAGGCTCACTAGGGACACGTTATGGTATATGTGTTCACACATGTATTACGATTTCCGGATAACACAATTATAGCATGAACAATAGACAATTATCATGATCAAGGAAATATAATAATAACCATTTTATTATTGCCTCTAGGGCATATTTCCAACAACTACATCAACCGCGTTGTGCTAACGCTTCCGCTTTCGGTCTACGAGGGTACGTGGACAACACTCTCCCCTCTCGTTGTTATGCATCACCATGATCCTGTGTGTGCGTAGGAATTTTTTTTGAAATTACTACGTTCCCCAATAGTGGCATCCGAGCCAGGTTTTATGCGTAGATGTTATATGCACGAGTAGAACACAAGTGAGTTGTGGGTGATATAAGTCATACTGCTTACCAGCATGTCATACTTTGGTTCGGCGGTATTGTTGGATGAAGCGGCCCGGACCGACATTATGCGTACGCTTACGTGAGACTGGTTCAACCGACGTGCTTTGCACACAGGTGGCTGGCGGATGTCAGTTTCTCCAACTTTAGTTGAACCGAGTGTGGCTACGCCCGGTCCTTGAGAAGGTTAAAACAGCACTAACTTGACAAACTATCGTTGTGGTTTTGATGCGTAGTTAAGAACGGTTCTTGCTCAGCCCGTAGCAGCCACGTAAAACTTGCGGCAACAAAGTAGAGGACGTCTAACTTGTTTTTGCAGGGCATGTTGTGATGTGATATGGTCAAGACGTGATGAGATATAAGTTGTTGTATGAGATGATCATGTTTTGTTGAAGTTATCGACAACTGGCAGAAGCCTTATGGTTGTCTCTTTATTGCATAAGATGCAAGCGCCAAATAATTGCTTTACTTTATCGCTATGCGATAGCAATAGTTGCAAGAGCAATAGTTGGCGAGACGACCATGTGACGACACATTGATATAGATCAAGATGATGGAGATCATGGTGTCATGCCGGTGACGATGGAGATCATGACGATGCTTTGGAGATGGAGATCAAAGGCACAAGATGATGATGGTCATATCATGTCACATATTTTGATTGCATGTGATGTTTATCTTTTATACATCTTATTTTGCTTAGTTCGGCGGTAGCTTTATAAGATGATCCCTTACTAAAATTTCAACGTAGAAGTGTTCTCCCTGAGTATGCACCGTTGTGAAAGTTCTTCGTGCTGAGACACGACGTGATGATCGGGTGTGATAGGCTCTACGTTCAAATACAACGGGTGCAAGACAGTTGCACACGCGGAATACTCAGGTTAAACTTGACGAGCCTAGCATATGCAGATATGGCCTCGGAACACTGAGACCGAAAGGTCGAGCGTGAATCATATAGTAGATATGATCAACATAGTGATGTTCACCATTGAAACTACTCCATCTCACGTGATGATCGGACATGGTTTAGTTGATATGGATCACGTGATCACTTAGAGGATTAGAGGGATGTCTACCTAAGTGGGAGTTCTTAAGTAATATGATTAATTGAACTTAAATTTATCATGAACTTAGTCCTAGTAGTATTAGCATATCTATGTTGTAGATCAATAGCTCGCGTTTAGCTCCCCTGTTTTATTTTCATATGTTCCTAGAGAAAACTAAGTTGAAAGATGTTAGTAGCAATGATGCGGACTTGGTCCGTGATCTGAGGATTAACCTCATTGCTGCACAGAAGTATTATGTCCTTGATGCACCGCTAGGTGACAGAACTATTGCAGGAGCAGATGCAGACGTTATGAACGTTTTGACAAAAGCTTGGTATGATGACTACTTGATAGTTTAGTGCACCATGCTTTACGGCTTAGAACCGGGACTTCAAAAATGTTTTGAACGCCACGGAGCATATAAGATGTTCCAAGAGTTGAAATTGGTATTTCATACTCGTGCCCATGTCGAGAGGTATGATACCTCTGACAGTACTTTGCCAATATGATGGAGGAGAATATCTCAACCAGTGAGCATGTGCTCAGATTGTCTGAGTACTACAATTACTTGAATCAAGTGGGAGTTAATCTTCCAGATAAGATAGTAATTGATAAAGTTCTCTAGTCACTATCACCAAGTTAATAGAACTTCGTGATGAACTATAATATGCAAGGGATGACGAAAGTAATTCCCGAGCTCTTCGCGATGCTGAGATCGGCGAAGGTAGAAATCAAGAGAAGAGCATCAAGTGTTGATGGTTAACAAGATCACTATTTTCAAGAAAAGGGCAAAGGGAAAGAAGGGGAACTTCAAGAAGAATGGCAAGCAAGTTGCTGCTCAAGTGAAGAAGCCCAAGTTTGGACCTAAGCCTGATACTGAGTGCTTCTACGGCAAAAAGGGCTGGTCACTGGAAGCGGAACTACCCCAAATAATTGGCGGATAAGAAGGATGGCAAAGTGAACAAAAGTATATTTGATATACATGTTATTGATGTGTACTTTACTAGTGTTTATAGCAACCGCTCGGTACTTGATACTGGTTCAGTTGCTAAAGAGTAGTAACTCGAAACGGGAGTTGCATAATGAACAGAAACTAGTTAAGGATGAAGTGACGATGTGTATTGGAAGTGGTTCCAAGATTGATATGATCATCATCGCATACTCCCTATACTTTCGGGATTAGTGTTGAACCTAAATAAGTGTTATTTGGTGTTTGCGTTGAGCATGAATATGATTTGATCATGTTCATTGCAATACGGTTATTCATTTAAGTTAGAGAATAATTGTTGTTCTGTTTACATGAATAAAACCTTATATGGCTACACACCCAATGAAAATGGTTCATTGGATCTCGATAGTAGTGATACACATATTCATAATATTGAAGCCAAAAGATGCAAAGTTAATAATGATAGTGCAACTTATTTGTGGCACTGCCGTTTAGGTCATATTGGTGTAAAGAGCATGAAGAAACTCCATGCTGATGGGCTTTTGGAATCACTTGATTACGAATCACTTGATGCTTGCGAACCATGCCTCTTGTGGAAGATGACTAAAACGCCGTTCTCTGGAACAATGGAGCGAGCAACAGATTTGCTGGAAATCATACATACTGATGTATGTGGTCCGATGAATATTGAGGCTCGTGGCAGGTATCGTTATTTTATGACCTTCACAGATGATTTGAGCAGATATGGGTATATCTACTTGATGAAACATAAAGTCTGAAACATTTGAAAAGTTCATATAATTTCAGAGTGAAGTGGAAAATCATCGTAACAAGAAAATAAAGTTTCTACGATCTGATCGTGAAGGAGAATATTTGAGTTACGAGTTTGGTCTTCATTTGAAACAATGCAGAATAGTTTCGCAACTCACGCCACCTGGAACACCACAACGTAATGGTGTGTCCAGACGTCATAACCATACTTTATTAGATATGGTGCGATCTATGATGTTTCTTACCAATCTACCACTATCATTTTGGGGTTATGCATTAGAGACAACTGCATTCACGTTAAAAAGGGCACCATCTAAATCCATTGAGATGACACCTTATGAACTGTGGTTTGGCAAGAAACCAAAGTTATCGTTTCTTAAAGTTTGGGGTTGCGATGCTTATGTGAAAAAAATTCAACATGATAAGCTTGAACCCAAATCGGAGAAATGCATCTTCATAGGATACCCAAAGGAGACTATTGGGTATATCTTCTATCACAGATCCGAAGGCAAATTCGTAGCTAAGAATGGATCCTTTCTAGAGAAGGAGTTTCTCTCGAAAGAAGTGAGTGGGAGGAAAGTAGAACTTGATGAGGTAACTGTACCTGCTCCCTTATTGGAAAGTAGTTCATCACAGAAACCGGTTCCTGTGACACCTACACCAATTAGTGAGGAAGCTAATGATAATGATCATGAAACTTCAGATCAAGTTAATACCGAACCTCGAAGGTCAACCAGAGTAAGATCCGCACCAGAGTGGTACGGTAATCCTGTTCTGGAGGTCATGTTACTTGACCATGACGAACCTACGAACTATGAGGAAGCGATGATGAGCCCAGATTCCGCAAAATGGCTTGAGGCCATGAAATCTGAGATGTGATCCATGTATGAGAATAAAGTATGGACTTTGATTGACTTGCCCGATGATTGGTGAGCCATTGAGATTAAATGGATCCTCAAGAGGAAGACAAACACTGATAGTAGTGTTACTATCTACAAAGCTAGAATTGTCGCAAAAAGGTTTTCGACAAGTTCAAGGTGTTGACTACGATGAGAGTTTCTCATTCGTATCTATGCTTAAGTCTGTCCGAATCATGTTAGCAATTGCCGCATTTTATGAAATCTGGCAAATGGATAAACAAAACTGCAATCCTTAATGGATTTATTAAAGAAGAGTTGTATATGATGCAACAAGAAGGTTTTGTCAATCCTAAAGGTGCTAACAAAATATGCAAGCTCCAGCGATCCATCTATGGACTAGGGCAAGCATCTCGGAGTTGGAATATACACTTTGATAAATTGATCAAAGCATATAGTTTTATACAGACTTGAGGTGAAGCCTGTATTTACAAGAAAGTGAGTAGGAGCACTACAACATTTCTGATAAGTATATGTGAATGACATATTGTTGATCGGAAATAATGTAGAATTATTCTGCAAAGCATAAAGGAGTGTTTGAAAGGAGTTTTTCAAAGAAAGACCTCGGTGAAGCTTCTTACATATTGAGCATCAAGATCTATAGAGATAGATCAAGACGCTTGATAAGTTTTTTCAATGAGTATGTACCTTGACAAGATTTTGAAGTAGTTCAAAATGGAACAGTCAAAGAAAGAGTTCTTGCCTGTGTTACAAGGTGTGAAATTGAGTAAGACTCAAAGCCCAACCACGGCAGAAGATAGAAAGAGAATGAAAGTCATTCCTTATGCCTCAGCCATAGGTTCTATAAAGTATGCCATGCTGTGTACCAAATCTATTGTATACCCTACACTGATTTTGCAAGGGAGTACAATAGTGATCTAGGAGTAGATCACTGGACAGCGGTCAAAATTATCCTTGGTGGAATAAGGATATGTTTCTCGA
Source organism: Triticum aestivum (assembly GCF_018294505.1). Classification (NCBI taxonomy): domain Eukaryota; kingdom Viridiplantae; phylum Streptophyta; class Magnoliopsida; order Poales; family Poaceae; genus Triticum; species Triticum aestivum. Next base: position 142,952,997 of record NC_057796.1, on the reverse strand, counting down.
TTATGGAGGTGACAAAAAGGTTCGTCGTAAAGGGTTACGTCGATGCAAGTTTTGACACTGATCTAGATGACTCTAAGTCTCAATCTGGATACATATTAAAAGTAGGAGCAATTAGCTAGAGTAGCTCTGTGCAGAGCATTGTTGACATAGAAATTTGCAAAATACATACGGATCTGAATGTGGCAGACCTGTTGACTAAACTTCTCTCACAAGCAAAACATGATCACACCTTAGTACTCTTTGCATGTTAATCACATAGCGATGTGAACTAGATTATTGACTCTAGTAAACCCTTTGGGTGTTGGTCACATGACGATGTGAACTATGGGTGTTAATCACATGGTGATGTGAACTATTGGTGTTAAATCACATGGTGATGTGAACTAGATTATTGACTCTAGTGCAAGTGGGAGACTGAAGGAAATATGCGCTAGAGGCAATAATAAAGTTATTATTTATTTCCTTATATCATGATAAATGTTTATTATTCATGCTATAATTGTATTAACCGGAAACTTAGTACATGTGTGAATACATAGACAAACATAGTATCACTAGTATGCCTCTACTTGACTAGCTCGTTAATCGAAGATGGTTGAGTTTCCTAGCCATGGACATGAGTTGTCATTTGATTAACGGGATCACATCATTAGGAAAATGATGTGATTGACTTGACCCATTCCATTAGCTTAGCACTTGATCGTTTAGTATGTTGCTATTGCTTTCTTCATGACTTATACATGTTCCTATGACTATGAGATTATGCAACTCCCGTTTACCGGAGGAACGCTTTGTGTGCTACCAAACGTCACAACGTAACTGGGTGATTATAAAGGTGCTCTACAGGTGTCTCCGAAGGTACTTGTTGGGTTGGCGTATTTCGAGATTAGGATTTGTCACTCCGATTGTCGGAGAGGTATCTCTGGGCCCACTCGGTAATGCACATCACTATAAGCTTTGCAAGCATTGTAACTAATGAGTTAGTTACGGGATGATGTATTACGGAACGAGTAAAGAGACTTGCCAGTAACGAGATTGAACTAGGTATTGAGATACCGACGATCGAATCTCGGGCAAGTAACATACCGGTGACAAAGGGAACAACGTATACTGTTATGCGGTTTGACCGATAAAGATCTTCGTAGAATATGTGGGAGCTAATATGAGCATCCAGGTTCCGCTATTGGTTATTGACCGGAGACGTGTCTCGGTCATGTCTACATAGTTCTCGAACCCGTAGGGTCCGCACGCTTAAAGTTTGATGACGGTTATATTATGAGTGTATGTGTTTTGATGTACCGAAGATAGTTCGGAGTCCCGGATGTGATCACGGACATGACGAGGAGTCTCGAAATGGTTGAGACATAAAGATTGATATATTGGAAGCCTATATTTGGATATCGGAAGTGTTCCGGGTGAAATCGGGATTTTACCGGAGTACCGGGGGTTACCGGAACCCCCCGGGGGTTTAATGGGCCTACATGGGCCTTAGTGGAGAAGAGGAGGGGCGGCCAGGGCAGGCCGCACACCCTTCCCCCTCTAGTCCGAATTGGACAAGGAGGGGCGCGGCGCCCCCCTTTCCTTCCTCTCTCCCTCCTCCTTCCCCCTTCTCCTACTCCAACTAGGAAAGGAGGGAGTCCTACTCCCGGTGGGAGTAGGACTCCTCCTGGCGCGCCTCCTCCTGGCCGGCCGCCTCTCCCTCCCTTGCTCCTTTATATACGGGGGCAGGGGCACCCCATAGACACAACAATTGATCTCTTGATCTCTTAGCCGTGTGCGGTGCCCCCCTCCACCATAATCCACCTCGATAATATCGTAGCGGTGCTTAGGCGAAGCCCTGCGTCGATAGAACGTCATCATCGTCACCACGCCATCGTGCTAATGGAACTCTCCCTCAAAGCTCGGCTGGATCGGAGTTCAAGGGACATCATCGAGCTGAACGTGTGCTGAACTCGGAGGTGCCGTGCGTTCGGTACTTGATCGGTCGGATCGTGAAGACGTACGACTACATCAACCGCGTTGTGCTAACGCTTCCGCTTTCGGTCTACGAGGGTACGTGGACAACACTCTCCCCTCTCGTTGCTATGCATCACCATGATCCTGTGTGTGTGTAGGATTTTTTTTGAAATTACTACGTTCCCCAATAGGATCTTGCGTGATCATAGGTAAAATTTTGAAATACTGCGTTCCCCAACACCCCCCATATGGGCTGGCCAAATTGGAGTAGAAAAGGGGAAGGAGGAAAGGAAAAAGGGAATAGGATTCCCCCTTCCCCCTCTTCCCTTCCTACTCCGAATAGGAATAGGAAAGGTGGGAGGCCGAATTGGGAGGACCCCAAGTAGGATTCCTCCTACTTGGGGCGCCCCTTGGCTTCCTCTCCTCCCCTCCAACCTATATATATGTGGGGGAGGCGCCGCTAGAAGATACACCAACATTTGTTAGCCGTGTGCGGCGCCCCCCTCCACAGTTTATGCCTCCAGTCATACTCACGTAGTGCTTAGGCGAAGCCCTGCGCGGATTACTTCACCATCATTGTCACCACGTCGTCGTGCTGACGGAACTCTCCCTCGACACTTTGCTGGATTAAGAGTTCGAGGGACGTCATCGAGCTGAACGTGTGCAGAACTCGGAGGTGCCGTACGTTCGGTGCTTGATTGGTCGGAACGAGAAGAAGTTCGACTACATCAACCGTGTTTTCAAACGCTTCCGCTTTCGGTCTACGAGGGTACGTGGACACACACTCCCCCTCTCATTGCTATGCATCTCCTAGATAGATCTTGCGTGAGCGTAGGATTTTTTTTTTGAAATTGCATGCTACGTTTCCCTAACAGGGGGGTGGAGATTAGTTAAGGAAACAGACCGCGTAATAGGCCCGTAAAAGTCCGTTGGTTTACAATTTTCGATAACAAAATAACTTTTGCTTCAGTACAATCACCAAAACACATCAACGAACGAGATCTATCTTTACCCCTTCATAGTAAAGGGAGGATGGTCTTGAAGGAAATATGCCCTAGAGGCAATAATAAAGTTGTTATTTATATTTCCTATATCATGATAAATGTTTATTATTCATGCTAGAATTGTATTAACCAGAAACTTAGTACATCTATGAATACATAGACAAAACAGAGTGTCCCTAGTATGCCTCTACTTGACTAGCTCGTTAATCAAAGATGGTTAAGTTTCCTAACCATAGACATGTGTTGTCATTTGATGAACGGGATCACATCATTAGAGAATGATGTGATGGACAAGACCCATCCATTAGCTTAGCATAATGATCGTTTAGTTTTATTGCTATTGCTTTCTTCATGACTTATACATATTCCTCTGACTATGAGATTATGCAACTCCCGAATACCGGAGAAATACTTTGTATGCTATCAAACGTCACAACGTAACTGGGTGATTATAAAGATGCTCTACAGGTGTCTCCGAAGGTGTTTGTTGAGTTGGCATAGATCGAGATTAGGATTTGTCACTCCGTGTATCGGAGAGGTATCTCTGGGCCCTCTCGGTAATGCACATCACTATAAGCCTTGCAAGCAATGTGACTAATGAGTTAGTTACCGGATGATGCATTACGGAACGAGTAAAGAGACTTGCCGGTAACGAGATTGAACTAGGTATGATGATACCCACGATCGAATCTCGGGAAGTAACATACCGATGACAAAGGGAATGACGTATGTTGTTATGCGGTTCGACCAATAAAGATCTTCGTAGAATATGTAGGAGCCAATATGAGCATCCAGGTTCCGCTATTGGTTATTGACCGGAGATGTATCTCGGTCATGTCTACATAGTTCTCGAACCCGTAGGGTCCGCACGCTTAACGTTCGATGATGATTTGTGTTATGAGTTATGTGTTTTGGTGACCGAAGTTTGTTCGGAGTCCCGGATGAGATCACGGACATGACGAGGAGTCTCGAAATGGTCGAGAGGTAAAAATTGATATATTGTAAGGTTATATACGGACACCGGAATGGTTCCGAAAAAGATCGGGGATTTTTCGGAGTACCGGGAGGTTACCGAACCCCCCCCCCCCCGGGGGAAAGTTAATGGGCCTATTGGGCCATACTGGAGAGAGGGAGGCTGCCACAGGAGGTGCCCCCCCCCCAAGCCCAATCCGAATTGGACAAGGGGTGGGGGGCGCGCCCCCTTTCCTTCTCCCTCTCCCCCCTTTCCCCTTTCCCCTCTCCGTTGGAAGGAAGGAGGGGGGGCGAATCCTACTTGGACTAGGAGTCCAAGTAGGACTTCCCCCTTGGCGTTCCCCTCCTAGGCCGCCGGCCTCCTCCTCCCCCCTTTATATACGGGGGCGGGGGCACCCTAAAGGCACACCAAGATTTGTCTTAGCCGTGTGCGGTGCCCCCTTCCACAGTTTACTCCTCCGGTCATAGCGTCGTAGTGCTTAGGCGAAGCCCTGCGGGGATCACATCACCATCACCGTCACTACGCCGTCGTGTTGATGGAACTCTCCCTCGACCCTCTACTGGATCAAGAGTTTGAGGGACGTCATCGAGCTGAACGTGTGCTGAACTCGGAGGTGTCGTACGTTCGGTACTTGGATCGGTTGGATCGTGAAGACGTTCGACTACATCAACCGCGTTAACATAACGCTTCCGCTTTCGGTCTACGAGGGTACGTGGACACACTCTTCCCGTCTCGTTGCTATGCATCTCCTAGATAGATCTTGCGTGATCGTAGGAATTTTTTTGAATTACTACGTTCCCCAACAGGTCTTTCTAGAAAATACATCGCGGAGATCTGTTACGTTCTATGTCCGCGTTAGGCCGGCCCATTAGTATTTACTGTATCACAGATCGAAAAAAAAAATCAGGCTTCAAACCCAAGACCTCCTACAGTTGTATACTTCCTCCGTCCTTAAAAGAGTGTACTTCTAACTTTATTGGGGTCAAACTATCTCAAAGTTTGACCGAGTTTGTGCAAAAATATGTCAATGCTTGTGAAACCAAATAGGTATATGACGAAAATATATTTTATCATGAATCTAATGCTACTAATTTGATGGCATAAATGTTGGTCTGTTATTGTATAAATATGGTCAGATATAAAAAAATTTTTGACTTTCAACGCAGTTAAAAGTACAACTTTTTTAAGACAGAAGGAGTACTTTAATAGCCACCAGGACAAACACGACTTGGTTACACATAACTAGCGCGGTATATTATCACAAAGAATGGCCGCACTGTAGGAGTTTTTTTTATAGAAATGCTGTAGCAGATCGAAATTAGTACTGTACAACCGGGGCAGACACTGTAGCACGAATAGAAACACTATAGCATATCGAGATTATTTGAATGGGGGTATTGTAGCTAAAGTCCTTTTTTATAGCTCAAAAATACTAATGTTTTTTTCATCATCAAAATATATTTTGAAAACATGAATATTTTTAAAAATATGAATATTTTTTTCGAAATTTGAACTTCTTTTGGAAACATGATTTTTTTTTTCAAATTTGAGAACATTTTTTTAGGAAACATATTTTGATTTTGTAAATATTTTTCAAATTTTAAGGACATTTTTCTGAAAGTGCAAGCATTTTTTCCAAAAGTCAAGTAATTTATTTTTGAAATTTTTCTTGAAAATATAAAGAATTTTGTAAAATTACCGAACATATTTTTCAAAATGCAAACCTAATTTTCGAGCATTATTCTAAAAATAGAAACTTTTTTCAAGTTTACGAATATTTTCTCAAATTTATTAACATTTTCTGAAAAAATTTCTTATTTTCTACGGCCTGAGCATTTTTTTCATTTTTTTTCGTTTTTCTACTCCTTTTGTTTATTCACTTTTCTACTTTTTAAATTTATTATTCTTTGTGAAACTTTTTCAAAAAATAAAAAATTGTTTGGCATAGCAGAAAATGTTCTTGTTTTCAATTATTCTTTGCAATTTTAAAAATTGTTCTAGAATTTCATAAAACGTTCTTGTTGTCGATTTTTTTGTTCACAAATTTAAGAAATTTATGGGTTTCAAAAAAGTTGATATTTTTTATAAAAGTACGTGGTTTGCAATTTTTGTTCAAAATTTTCATCATTTTTTTGGAAATTTGTTTACAATTTTAGAAAAAGTATTCAAGTTTGTAAAAATCTCATGCACATTTTGAAGTTCCAAAATTGTTGGCAAATTTCAAGAAATTTTCAGGACAAAAGACAATGCTCATGCTGATTGATAATGATCGGAAATTATAAATACACTCATCTAAACTAGTGTTTTTAGGACTATGGATAATTGACCCAACTGTTGGAAATCTCAGGACAGACCCCAACTTTTGCAAGCAAGTGGCCATGCCCATTTTAGGCATCCATGTCTGTTTGAATGACTTCTGACACCGTATGCACGTTGTGACATCTTCTGCCATTAATCGGCCTTTTTTCACCTGGAAAACTTTAGAAATGCGAAACTCGGCAAAAGCCAAATAATTTGGCATGGTGCCTTGAATTGGTCATACAAGACCATGAAAAAAAGGGGTCACTTAAGGGATGTCGAGAAATTAGGTGCTCCCAAAAAGATCCTTCTGGCCTATGTGAACACTCTCCATTGAACATGGTATTTCTTTGAAAATATCAGGACTGGCCTAATTTTTGCAAGCAAGTGGGCATGCTCATATTAGGCATCCCTGCCAGGTCTGAATGACTTCTAACACCGTATGCACGTTGCGACATGTTCTGCCATTAATTGTCCTTTCTTCGCCGATAAAACTCCAGGAACTGTATAACTTGTTGAAACCCAAATAACTTGCCATGATGCCTTGAATTGGTCATATGAGGCCCTTGAAAATAATTGGGGTCATTTCAAAGGATGTCGAGAAACAACAAGCTCTCAGACGGAGCCTTCTGTCCACCCCCCCCCCCCCCCCGAAGCAACTTCGTTTGACATGGTCTACTTTCGCAAATCTTTGAAATGATCCCAACTTTTTGCCATTAGGTGGGCATGTCCCTCATAGGCATTCATGACAGGTTTGAACAATTTCTGACACCGTATTCAAGTTGCGACATGTCCAGCCTTTTTTCCGCGTTTTCTGACTGAGAAAACTCCAGAAAAATATAAAAATTGACGAAAACCAACACAACTTGTCATGGTGCCTTGAATTGGTCATGCAAGGTCATGAAAAAATTAAGGCCATTTTAAGGATGTCGAAAAACCACGTGCTCTCAGACGGACCCTTCTGGCCAACCTGAACACCCTCCGTTGAACATGGTGTTTTTACGGACATTGTTGAAATTACCCTAAATTTTCCACTAGGTGGACATGCCCATGGTAGGCATCCATGGCAGGTTTGAACAACTTCCGGCACAATATGCAAATTGCGACATGTCTAGCAATTTATCGACTTTTTTGATCGAGAAAACTCTAGAAAATGCAAAACTTGTCGAAAACCCAACCAACTTTGCTTGGTGCCTTGAATTGGTCATACAAGGCCATGAAAAAATATTGGGGGCATAGATGCCTACCATGGACATGCCACCTGCTCGCAAAAGTTGGGGTCATTTCAAGAATGTCCAAAAAAAACACCATGTTCAATGTAGCGTGCCCGTGTAGGCATCCATGCTAGGTGTGAAGGAAAAAGGTGTTTAAAATCATAATTTATATAGGTACTAATTGTCATTTTAATTTTTTAGCATAACTAATAAATACAAAATGATAAAATTGAAAAATAGCGAATGCTTTTTTCTAAAAGCATTTAATAAACATTTAAAGGAAAAATAATTTAAAATCATAATTCTAGAACGGTTACTTAAAACTGTTATTTTGGTATTTCAATTTTTTGAACAGGTTTCAAAAAGAATAATAAAGTTTAAAAAGGAGAAAAAAATAAATTAATGAAAAAAAGAAGAAAATGAAAACATAGAGAAGAAAGAAAAAAACTCAGGCCTTGCCCAACTAAACGGCGGCAGCACTCCTGTCGGGCGCCTATTGGAATTTGTTCAGAAATTCAAAAATGTTCCCATTTAGAAAAACAAATGTTCACAAATTCAAAAAATGTTTGGGAAAAATTTAGAACACCTTTTTGATTTCATCTTCTGTTCGCATTTCTGAAAAATATTTTGAAATTTAAATTTTTGTTCATGTTCTCCGAAAATGTTTGTTATATTGTTTCGAAGAAGGGACTTGTTTCATCGGTAACACGGAGAACACATCTCACAATTTACAGCCAAACACAACAACAACAGCAAAAAACCTAATCGATTTACTTGCCAATGTACAACCAAGGATTACAATGTCCCCAACTCAGATCAAGACAGGCACACACGGCGTCAAAAAGATTGGAGGTCACCTTCCCGTGACACGGCCTATGTAACTTACTAAGCATATTACATACCAAAACACGCAGGCACACACGCACACGGAATTGTATGAAGGCGTGGTTCACACGTAGAGAGAGAAAGCGGACGGACGTATGGTGTAGTTTAGTCATGGAGGATCATCATGTGTGTGTGTTAATAACAGTAGTTAAGTTAATAGACCATGTCGTCGCGGACGACGCTGGCGAGAGGCGGGTACGCGTAGGGTCCCTTGAGCCAGGTGTTGGCGATGAAGCGGTAGGGCGCCTCGGTGAGGTGGATGCCGTCCCAGCTGACGTGCGCGTCGGGGTCGTCGCACACCGTGGCGCCGGGCAGCCCGCACGACGAGCTCATGTTGTAGTTGTACGGGCCGCCGCCGCCGCAGCACGCCCTCAGGGCGCCCCTCTTGTACCCTGCATCAGTTGCCCACATATCTTCGTTATTACAACATTACTACACATTATCTTAGGCAATACTCTGTTCTTTCCGCTCTGCTTTACTTTAGTGATCTAAATGTTCTTATATTCCTTTAACGGAGGGGGTAGTACTTAATTAAAGTTGTCTTTGCGTAATGAGTGAGCGTGCGCCGTGTTAATCAGTACTAAGATCAGGTCAGTGAGGTAAAGCAGATGGCATTTGTGTCCCTACTAATGGGGCGGAGATTAAGCCGATGCAGTGCCAGGTTGGCCTGAGCATGGATGGAACCCGGTGTTAGTGTTGTGCCAAGCTAGCAGATACCACCAGCAGTGCGTGAGGAACAGCTATGCGTGCGTGTTGCGTGTTGCGTGTCGCGTGTTGGCAGGTGAAGTCACAACGATGTTGCTCTGGCCTCTGACACAGGCGTATCTACAACGCCATCACTCCCCACTGTCCTACTCCGAGGAAGGAACACCAGCCTTGTTGCCCTGGCCCTGTCCGAGATCCCCGCGCGACGCACAAAACTACCAAAAGGAAGGTGCACACTGCTTCCCACAGTCACCGCCCGCGCCGGTCTGCGGAACTGACATGCTAGCGCGTGACCAGCCCTGAGAGGCTGAACCTGGAACTAACACCCACAAAGGTGGCCGGTGCCCCCTTCCCCATTGAAACAGAGGAGAGCAGAGCACCCAGGAAGCAAGTAGGAATCAATCAATCAAATCAAAGGAGGAAAAGGAGGCCGAGGCTGACCGTAGAGGTGAGGCGTGCGGGCGAACTGGATGTAGGGGGTGTAGTAGTCGGCGTAGATGATGCGGGCGTCCGGGCGGCGGCGCTGGAGCTGGTCGAGCGCGATGCGGAGCATGGCGTTGTGGTAGAGGGCCACGCTGTTGAACTTCTTGAGGCAGCCGGTGCGCGGGTCGTAGTCGCTGCGGTCCTCGGACGCGTACATGGTGAGCGTGATGGGGATGCACCCGGCGGGGAGGTTGCCCGGCACCACCACGTGCCGCGCGCCCTCGTCCAGGACCGCCTCGATGCCGCCGATCATCGACTCCACCACCTTGGGCACCATCTCCGTCTTCACCTTGTCCAGGCTCCACTCCGCCTTCCACGCGAAGCTGTAGTCGTTGCCGCCGAACTCGCCGAACACGAAAAGAGCCTTGCCGAAAAACTCCTTGCACTCTGCACAGAATGAGTTGGTTTTTTTTGTTGTTTTCATTTCAAGAAACGGACAAGAAAACTGGAGCACAACCGATGTCTCCTTGTTGTTTACTAGCGGCGCTAATTACCATACCTTGCGGGGAGGAGCAGACGGTCTCCTTGACCTCCTGGAACCACTCGAGCTGGCACTTCATGGAGGTGTTGAACGGCGGGATGCTCCACACGTTGTTGTCCCGGAAGTACTTGAGCTCCAGAGCGGTGGCGCCCATCACCGCGAAGTTGGCGCCCTGGCTGAAGTTGGTGCCCTTGTTCGCCGACGGAGGCAGCAGCGGCACTCCCAACGCCTCGGCTGCACGCACACATCAATCAATCAGTCAACCCAACCATCCATCCGATTCAGCAACTCACGTGTAAACAAACATCCGATCGATCGACGGCCGAGCAGGCGAGTACGTACCCAGGAAGTCGATGACGAGGCGGCCGTTGGAGCAGCGGGCGTAGGGCGGCGGGAACTTGGGCATGTTGGGCAGCTTGCCGGAGTTGATGATGACGAAGTTGCCCGTGTCGGAGAAGGAGTCGCCGAAGCTGAATATGGCGTTGTAGTACTGCGGCAGCGGGGCCGCCGCCGCCACCGCCACGGCCGAAGCGGCGGCCAGACACAGGAGGATGCACCACGACGACGGCGTCCTCTCCATGGTCGCCACCAAAGTTGGCCCCTCACCAAACAGCGTGCGTGCGTGCGGGAGAAAGAAGAGAGGGGGGGGGGGGGGGGGGGGGGGGGGGCATTGGACGTCTAAAAGAGGGTGGTTAGGGGATTGTTATATAGCACGGCACATGGATTACCACTTACTACTACTACCACAAGGGCGGTGGTGGTAATTATGCCGCCTTGTTTATAAAACACCTTCCTCTTCTCGATGGGTGGCCTATGATGGGCTAAGCTATGGGAAGGAAGGAAGCAAGGATGGATGGATGAATGGAGATTTATTTGTTTGTTTAGGTTGTACTTCCTCCATTCCTAAATATAAGTTTTTATAGAGATTTTCACTATGAACTATATACGAAGCAAAATGAATGAATCTATACTTAAAATGCATCTATATGCATCCATATGTGATCCATAGTGAAATCTTTACAAAGACTTATATTTAAGAACGGAGGGAGTTTGTACGTGGCTTTGATGGGAAGGTAGCAAGACATGGAACACATGCCTTGCTTGCTTGGTGGGTTTTTGAGGGCATGTGTCACCTGCTGACAGCTATGACTCACACGGAAGGGATATGTATGTTATCACCTTCTTAACCATAATCCACTAGCCGTTAAGGGGGACAAAAACTATTTCGTCCCTGTTGGAGAAGCACATGCACACATGCATCTTCATGTGCAAACTCAATATTTTTCTTGTACGCACAGTGGAGGAGAGCGGCGCACTAGCTAGTACTGTTATACCTACAATCCCCTCAGTTTTGTAGTAGTGTCTATAAATTTTTATGAAAAATCAAACTTTATGAACTTTAATCATGTTTATGAAGGAAACTATTTATATCTACAATACTACCATATATACAGTTGAAAAGTATGTCCCATATTATTTATCGATATGTATTTGCTTTTATTTAGATGTGGTCTTTGAAAAAAATATGAACACTACATTATGAAACAGAGACGATAAGGGGTCCGAAAGCGACTTGATTTCTTTAGATCTCGTTTCTTTTGGCAGTCTGATGAGGCCAAGAGGAAATACTGTCTCGCGCGATGGGATATCCTTTGTCGACCTAAAGACCAAGGAGGTCTCGGTATTGAGAACTTGGAGATTAAGAATAAATGCCTTATGAGCAAATGGTTGTACAGGTTAGAGGCAGAGCCGGAGGGCATGTGGTCTCAAATACTGCGCAATAAGTATTTGCACTCGAAAACGCTAGCCCAGGCTACCATCAGACCGACTGATTCGCCGTTCTGGAAGGGACTTATGAGAACGAAGGATATGTTCTTTCGTAGGGTCAAATTCTTGGTTGGCAACGGGATGTCAACAAGATTTTGGGAGGATACGTGGTTAGGAGAGACACCTCTGGCCTTACAATATCCTACCCTTTACAATATTGTGCAACGTAAGGAAGATTACGTAGGTATCGTCCTTCAAACTATTCCCTTGAACATCCAGTTCAGACGTACGTTAGTGGGTGAGAGATGGACAGCCTGGATGCACTTGGTTCGGAGATTGATTGAAGTTCGACTCTCCGACATGCCGGACTCAACACAATGGAAGTTAACTAAAAATGGGATATTTACGGTGAAATCCTTTTATACGGATCTGATTAATTCTGGCCCCATCTCACGGTCACTTCATATATGGAAGGTTAAGGTTCCTTTGCGGATTAAATTTTTTATGTGGTTTGTCCACAAGCAAATCATACTCACAAAGGACAACTTACTTAAGAGGCGATGGGTAGGTAACTCGCGGTGTTGTTTTTATGCTCAGGATGAGACAATACAACATTTATTCATTGAATGCCCACTTGCCAAGTTACTTTGGAGAACGATTCATATAGCTTTTAATATCAATCCTCCAGTAGATATTGCGTCTTTGTTTGGGACGTGGTTAGCTGGGGTTGAACAGATCACGGCAGCTCGTATTCGGATTGGAATATGTGCGTTACTATGGGCTATATGGAACTGCAGAAACGATATGATTTTTAACAGACAACACAACTTAATTTTTTTGCAGGTTATCTTCAGAGCTACAGCTTGGATCCGTACGTGGTCCTTACTCACTTCTATGGACTCCAGGGAGCCTTTGGTTATTGGGTGCAACCAATGGGAGATGGTGGCTCGGGTTATATTCAACCGGTTCGGATGGCGTTCGCATAACAGGATAGGAGTCTAGGGAGCTTGTCCTTATTATCACCGTATCGGTTGTCTTTGTCCACTTGTATTTTTCAGTTTTTGTGCTCTGTTTTGCTCCGTTTGCGAGCTGTAAGACATTTATGATGATACTTTCTGGATTTTTAATAAAAAGGCCGCATGCATCATCATGATGCAGAGGCCGGGGGTATACCTTCATTTCCAAAAAAATGAAACAGAGACGATACTAAGCAAAAAAAGAAAAACCAAGAACTCATCAAGATTCCTCCTAGTACTAGCATTATAAGTTTCTCTCCCATGTTCATCTGGGCAGGGCTGAGGGTTAGAGTCAAAGGGAAGAAGGCATCATAATCATGGGCAGGTCACGCAGTAGAGAGAGGAGAGGAGAGGGGCAGCACTAACACTCCCCAGGTAGGCGCTACGCTAGAAAATTATTGAATGTTTGGCTACCTCCATAAACTCCACCCCCATCCCTATCCACTCACGACGGTTCATGGCCAGCCACCACACCGTAACCGTATCCCCCCGTCGTGCCGCGCAATCGAGTCGTATCGCGGCTGCCATTGACACCCAACTACCTGTACAAGGAAAGGTGTGTGTCCTGTTGGTAGAGTAGTTACACCTGGGTGACGCCAACGCCTTTAGCCGCGCTTTGTACCGCTCGCCGGTAGAGATCGTGAAAAAGGTTCACTTGACGACCAGCAAAGGTGGCGCAGTCGGAGTGGGAGCGTGGTCTGACCGTGAGATTCCGGCTGGTGGAAACGGACAAGGAAGGTTACCCGCCTTTCATTCCCCAACGGCTCGCTAACTGCAACATGTACAAGTGATTGGGATGTGGGCTCTGTAGAAAGTGTCCAGTTATTCCGTTTGCAGCTGCGCTGATCGATGAGCTTGAGTGCTGATCAAATTGATGAGCAAAAGGTTTCTGAGTGAAATGATGATCGCCAGAGAGATAACTACTAAAGGTGCGTGCGTACACATGATGATTGCTCGGCCAATCGCCCATCATAGCTTGGGAAAGAAGGGTACAGAAAAGTGTGGAACGGAAGGTATGAACTCACCCTGCTATTTGCTCTCAGATGTTTCATCTCGCGAGATGATCGCATTCGGAATGTGACCAACAAGAGAACGGCAGCGACGATCTTTGTTGCACTCCAGTGCAGTGCATTCGTTTGCTTTGCAGAAGAGAGCAATCCGATTAAGGCCGGCTTTGGTTTCACCGTCCATGGAGAAGAAAACAAACCAGTAGTAGCGACAGTACTCCACCGCACCGACAGTATTTAGCCGTCCATAGACGACGCCCCGTTAAATGGTTTGTTAATCGCGGACGCCATGGACTTTCGTGAGGATCCCCGCATGGTTCCGAGCCCCACAGTTCTTGGTTTCTACGATCCATCGATCATGTCTCCCGCATTGCGTGGTGCAGTAATTACCGCGCTCCCCGTCGATCAAACGGACCGTGATCTGGATGCGTTTAGCGCTTGATTAAGCAAGATTCCTCGTTGACCCCATGAAAAGAAAATCAGCATCGCTGACAGTTCCTCCTTCTGAAGAAATATACTTACCGCAACTGCACCGGCTAGCCTTTTGACCTGCACAGCCTTGTGTTGATATTGCAAGGAATCTGAGATGTACTAGTAGTACAACTCTTTGCCTCGAATTGAATGTGGATCTCTAGTTCCAGCAGGCCACAACAGTTCTTTTAAACGGAGCAGACCATGACAATGGCAGGGTTGTATTCGGCTCACTTGCACTTGCCCTCTTCTGCTGTTGCCGCCTTGCGCGGAATGCCTCATTTTCTTGCAGGATGTGGCAAGTTTGCATGTTGCACAACTGACTTGGATACAAAAAAGAAGAGATTTTACAGTGCACTGTACTATGTGATGAAATGCATAGTAGTACATGGTCGATCATTTTTTCTTTTTGAGACAAACTGGGTGCCCGGAACAAACTGGGTCAGGCTTCTGTCTAAGGGCATAATTGTTCTAAAAAGTAAATTAAATGATCATTGTTCCTGCACTATTACACTTAATCCATATGTCAGTACGTGTATGTGTTTTTTTTGCGGGAAAGTACGTGTATGTGTTGGTTTAAATAATTTAAGGGTTCATTTGTTGCCACCTGATAGTCCCAGTCCGTAGCGACGAACATCGACACCCTTCTGTCTCTTTGCGCGCTGACTCGCCTGATAGTTCTTTGTTTTCTTGAGTTACAAATTGTAACTTGATCGGCATGCATGCATGCATGAGCTAGTAGCTATGCTTCTAGTAGTATGGGAAAAAAAAACACCCCCATACTCTCATACTTATGCTTGAACGACCATCTCGCACTGCTCCTAATCATCCACATTTTGCTTTTATTTTAAAATTGGGCCCCTCTTGATTGCTTGTCACGCTCCGCCACGGAGCAATAACATGCGACGGAAGTTTGCGTACTGCAGAGCATATTAGCTCATTTTCATAGCATTGATGTATAATTTTTTTGGTTGCTTGTCTTATCGTTTTATAGTTCTTTCCTCTTTGATGTCACTGACTGTCATGTTTTTTTACCCAGACGGCCCCTGAACGGGTCTTAAATGTCCGGACTAATCGGCGCTCCTCATATCCAGCCCAAATATGAGGCGGATATGAGGACGTCCGGCACGCCCGTCACGTCGGACTGATGAAGGGGTCCCAAACGGAAACACCCGAAAAACCGGCTGTCCGTAGCTCATCTCCTCCATCGGACCGGTGACGCCGAAACCCTGCCATCCACATTTTCCTCCGCCTGTCCGCCGCTGCCGCCACTTTCCACTCCATCCATCCGCCTAGTAGCCATGCCCCCACGCCGCCGGGTGAGGAGCGAGTCATTTCTGACGCCGGAGCGCCGGCTCGAGCTCCTTGAGCAGATCCGGGCAAGGCGCGAAGCCCGGACCGCCGCGGGGCTACCTCGGGATGTAGTGGATCCGGAGGAGGAGTTGGAGGAGAAGGAGGAGGATGAGCTGGAGCAGGAGGACGTGGGGGACGCTGGTGACGTGATTCTGCAGGCGGAGCAGCAGGCCCGCCTGGATTCCCTTCGGTCAGAGTCAGTTGTGGAGGCCAGACGCCGCCACCGGCAGGAGATGGATGTGCAGCAGGCCGCGGAGGAGCCGGAGATGCTCGCCTACATGGATGAGGTCGAGCAGGAGATGGATGTGCAGCAGGCCGCGGAGGAGCCGGAGATGCTTGCCTACATGGATGAGGTCGGGCAGGAGGAGGATGAGCCGGAGCCCTCCTACCCGCCCGTCTAGATCGGATCTTCCGCGATTTGAATCGCCGCGAGTACGACTCCATCAACCGCATTCTTGTAACGCTTCCGCTTAGCGATCTTCAAGGGTATGAAGATGCACTCCCTCTCTCTCGTTGCTAGCATCTCCTAGATTGATCTTGGTGACACGTAGGAAAATTTTGAATTATTGCTACGTTACCCAACAGTGGCATCATGAGCTAGGTCTATGCGTAGATTCTATGCACGAGTAGAACACAAAGTAGTTGTGGGCGATGATTTTTTCAATTTGCTTACCGTTACTAGTCTTATCTTGATTCGGCGGCATTTTGGGATGAAGCGGCCCGGACCGACCTTACACGTACACTTACGTGAGACAGGTTCCACCGACTGACATGCACTTGATGCATAAGCTGGCTAGCGGGTGTCTGTCTCTCCCACTTTAGTCGGATCGGATTCGATGAAGAGGGTCCTTATGAAGGGTAAATAGCAATTGGCATATCACCGTTGTGGCTTTTGCGTAGGTAAGAAACGTTCTTGTTAGAAACCCATAGCAGCCACGTAAAACATGCAACAACAATTAGAGGACGTCTAACTTGTTTTTGCAGGGTATGCTATGTGATGTGATATGGCCAAAAGGATGTGATGAATTATATATATATGTGATGTATGAGATTGATCATGTTCTTGTAATAGGAATCACGACTTGCATGCTGATGAGTATGACAACCGGCTGGAGCCATAGGAGTTGTCTTAATTTATTGTATGACCTGCGTGTCAATGAAAAACGCCATGTAATTACTTTACTTTATTGCTAACCGTTAGCCATAGTAGTAGAAGTAATAGTTGGCGAGACAACTTCATGAAGACACGCTGATGGAGATCATGGTGTCATGTCGGTGACGAAGGTGATCATGCCGCACCTCGAAGATGGAGATCAAAGGCGCAAGATGATATTGGCCATATCATGTCACTTTATGATTTGCATGTGATGTTTGTCATGTTTACATCTTATTTGCTTAGAACGACGGTAGCATAAATAAGATGATCCCTCACTAAAATTTCAAGAGATGTGTTCCCCCTAACTGTGCACCGTTGCGAAGGTTCGTTGTTTCGAAGCACCACGTGATGATCGGGTGTGATAGATTCTAACGTTCGCATACAACGGATGTAAGCCAGATTTACACATGCGAAACACTTAGGTTGAATTGACGAGCCTAGCATGTACAGACATGGCCTCGGAACACAAGAGACCGAAAGGTCGAACATGAGTCGTATAGTAGATACGATCAACATGAAGATGTTCACCGATGATGACTAGTCCGTCTCACGTGATGATCGGACACGGCCTAGTTGACTCGGATCATATATCACTTAGATGACTAGAGGGATGTCTATCTAAGTGGGAGTTCATTAAATAATCAGATGAACTTAATTATCATGAACATAGTCAAAAGGTCTTTGCAAATTATGTCATAGATTTTGCTTTAGTTCTACTGTTTAAGATATGTTCCTAGAGAAAATTTAGTTGAAAGTTGATAGTAAAAATTATGCGGACTGGGTCCGTAAACTGAGGATTATCCTCATTGCTGCGCAGAAGGCTTATGTCCTTAATGCACCGCTCGGTGTGTTGAACCTCGAGCGTCGTCTGTAGATGTTGTGAAACATCTGACATACACGTTTTGATGACTACGTGATAGTTCAGTGCGTAATGCTAACGGTTTAGAATTGTGGCACCAAAGACGGTTTTGAAACGTCGCAGAACATATGAGATGTTCCAAAGACTGAAATTGGGATTTTAGACTAGTGCCCACGTCAAGAGGTATGAGACCTCTGACAAATTTCTTAAGCCTGCAAACTAAGGGAAAAAAGCTCAATCGTTGAGCATGTGCTCAGATTGTCTGAGTACTACAATCGCTTGAATCGAGTGGGAGTTAATCTTCCAGATGAGATAGTGATGGTTCTCCATAGTCACTGCCACCAAGCTATTAGAGCTTCGTGATGAACTATAACATATCAGGGACAGACATGATGATCCTTGAGCAACTCACGATGTTTGACACCGCGAAAGTAGAAATCAAGTAGGAGCATCAATTGTTGATGGTTAGTAAAACCACTAGTTTCAAGAAGGGCAAGGGAAATAAGGGATACTTCATGAAACGGCAAATCAGTTGCTGCTCTAGTGAAGAAACCCAAGGTTGAACCCAAACCCGAGACTAAGTGCTTCTGTAATGAGGAGAACGGTCACTGAAGCAGAACTACCCTAGATACTTGGTAGATGAGAAGGCAGGCAAGGTCGACAGAAGTATATTGGATATACATTATATTAATGTGTACTTTACTAGTACTCCTAGTAGCACCAGGGTATTAGATACCGGTTCGGTTGCTAAGTGTTGGTAACTCGAAATAAAAGGCTACGGAATAAACGGAGACTAGCTAAAGGTGAGATGATGATATGTGTTGGAAGTGTTTCCAAGGTTGATGTGATCAAACATCGCACGCTCCCTCTACCATCGAGATTGGTGTTAAACCTAAATAATTGTTATTTGGTGTTTCCATTGAGCATAGACATGATTGGATTATGTTTATCGCAATACGGTAATTCATTTAAGGAGAATAATGGTTACTCTATTTATTTGAGTAATACCTTCAATGGTCTTGCACCTAAAATGAATGGTTTATTGAATCTCGATCATAGTGATACACATGTTCATGCCAAAAGATATAAGATAGTAATGATAGTACCGCATACTTGTGGCACTGCCATTTGAGTCATATTGGTATAAAACGCATGAAGAAGCTCCATGTTGATGGATCTTTGGACTCACTCGTTTTTGAAAAGATTGAGACATGCGAACCATGTCTATTGGTAGATATGCATGAAGAAACTCCATACAGATGGATCGTTTGGACTCACTTGATTTGGAATCACTTGAGACATGCAAATCATACCACATGGGCAAGATGACTGAAAGGCCTTTTCAGTGAGATGGAACAAAAGAGCAACTTGTTGGAAGTAATACATTTGATGTGTGCCATCCAATGAGTGCTGAGGCACGCAGTGGATATCGTTATGTTCTTACTTCACAGATGATTTGAGTAGATGCTGAGTATATTTACTTGATGAAACACAAGTCTGAATTATTGAAAGGTTTAAGTAATTTCAAAGTGAAGTTGAAGATCGTCGTGACAAGAGGATAAAATGTCTATGATATGATCATAGAGATGAATATCTGAGTTACGAGTTTGGCACACAATTAAGACATTGTGGAAATTGTTTCACAACTAATACCGCCTGGGACACCATAGTGTGATGGTTGTGTCCGAACATCATAACTGCACCCTATTGGATATGGTGCATACCATGATGTGTCTTATCGAATTTTCACTATCGTTTATGGGTTAGGCATTAGAGACAACCACATTCACTTTAAATAGGGCACCACGCAATTCCATTGAGACGACACCGTATGAACTATGGTTTAGAGAAACCTAAGCTGTCGTTTCTTAAAAGTTTGGGGCTGCGACGCTTATGTGAAAAAGTTTCAGGCTGATAAGCTCGAACCCAAAGCGGATAAATGCATATTCATAGAATACCCAAAACAATTGGGTATACCTCCTATTTCAGATCTGGAAGCAAAAGTGATTGTTTCTTTCTCGAGGAAAAGTTTCTCTCGAAAGAATTGAGTGGGAGGATGGTGGAGACTTGATGAGGTTATTGAACCATCACTTTAACTTGTGTGTAGCAGGGCACAAGAAGTTGTTCTTGTGGCACCTACACCAATTGAAGTGGAAGCTTATGATAGTGATCATGAAACTTTGGATCAAGTCACTACCAAACCTCGTAGGACGACAAGGATGCGTACTACTTCAGAGTGGTACGTAATCATGTCTTGAAAGTCATGTTGCTAGACAACAATGAACCTATGAGCTATGGAGAAGCGATGTTGGGCCCAGATTCCGACGAATGGCTCGAGGCCATAAAATCCGAGAGAGGATCCATGTATAAAAACAAAGTATAGACTTTGAAAGAACTACTTGATGGTCGTAAGCCTGTCGGGTGCAGATGGATTTTAAAAGGAAGACGGACAATGATGGTAAGTGTCACCATTAAGAAAGCTCGCTTGCCGTTAAGATGTTTTCCGACAAGTTTAAGGAGTTGACTACGATGAGATTTTCTCACTCGTAGCGATGCTAAGAGTCCGTTGGAATTATATTAGCAGTTACTGCATTATTTATGAAATCTTGCAGATAGGATGTCAAAAAACATTGTTTCCTCGACGATTTTCTTGAGGAAAGGTTGTATGTGATACAACCAGAAGGTTTTGTCAATCCTGAAAGATGCTAACAAGTATGCAAAGCTCCAGCAATCCTTCTAAGGACTGGAGTAAGCATCTCGGAGTTGGAATGTACGTTTTGATGAGATGATCAAAGATTTTGGGTTTATACAAAGTTTATGAGAAACTTGTATTTCCAAAGAAGTGAGTGGGAGCACTATAGAATTTTTGATGAGTATATGTTGTTAACATATTGTTGATCAGAAATGATGTAGAATTTCTGGAAAGCATACAGGGTTATTTGAAAAGTGTTTTTCAATGGAAAACCTGGATTAAGCTACTTGAACATTGAGCATCCAGATCTATAAGGATAGATAAAAAATGCTTAATAGTACTTTCAAATGAATACATACCGTGACAAGATTTTGAAGGAGTTCAAAATAGATCAGCAAAAAAGGAGTTCTTGGCTGTGTTATAAGGTGTGAGTATTGCGTAAGACTCAAGACCTGACCACGACAAAAGAGAGAGGAAGGACGAAGGTCGTCCCCTATGCTTTAGACGTAGGCTCTATAGTATGCTATGCTGTGTATCACACCTGAAGTGTGCCTTGCCATGAATTAGTCAAGGGGTACAAGAGTGATCCATGAATGGATCACATGACAGCGGTCGAACTTATCCTTAGTAATTAGTGGACTAAGGAATTTTCTCGATTATGGAGGTGGTAAAAGAGTTCGTCGTAAGGGGTTACGTCGATGCAAACTTTGACACTAATCCGGATGACTCTGAGTAGTAAACTGGATTCGTATAGTAGAGTGGTTATTTGGAATAGCTCCAAGTAGCATGTGGTGGCTGCATCTACAAGATGACATAGAGATTTGTAAAGCACACACGGATCTGAAAGGTTCAGACCCGTTGACTAATAACCTCTCTCACAAGCGAGATATGAACAAACCCCATGGGTGTTGGATTCATTACAATCACATAGTGATGTGAACTAGATTATTGACTCTAGTGCAAGTGGGAGACTGTTGGAAATATGCCCTAGAGGCAATAATAAATGGTTATTATTGTATTTCCTTGTTCATGATAATTGTCTATTGTTCATGCTATAATTGTATTAACTGGAAACCGTAATACATGTGTGAATACATAGACCACAACATGTCCCTAGTAAGCCTCTAGTTGACTAGCTCGTTGATCAATAGATTGTTATGGTTTGCTGACCATGGACATCGGATGTCATTGATAACGGGATCACATCATTAGAAGAATGATGTGATGGACAAGACCCAATCCTAAGCATAGCACAAGATCGTGTAGTTCGTTTGCTAAGAGCTTTTCTAATGTCAAGTATCGTTTCCTTAGACCATGAGATTGTGCAACTCCCGGATACCGTAGGAATGCTTTGGGTGTACCAAACGTCACAACGTAACTGGGTGGCTATAAAGGTGCACTACAAGTATCTCCGAAAGTGTCTGTTGGGTTGGCACGAATCGAGACTGGGATTTGTCACTCCGTATGACGGAGAGGTATCTCTGGGCCCACTCGGTAATGCATCATCATAATGAGCTCAATGTGACTAATGAGTTAGCCACGGGATCATGCGTTACGGAACGAGTAAAGAGACTTGCCGGTAACGAGATTGAACGAGGTATTGGGATACCGACGATCGAATCTCGGGAAAGTAACATACCGATAGACAAAGGGAATTGTATACGGGATTGATTGAATCCCCGACATCGTGGTTCATCCGATGAGATCATCGTGGAACATGTGGGAGCCAATATGGGTATCCAGATCCCGCTATTGGTTATTGACCGGAGAGGTGTCTCGGTCATGTCTGCATGGTTCCCTAACCCGTAGGGTCTTCACACTTAAGGTTCGGTGACGCTAGAGTTGTTATGAGAAATAGTATGTGGTTACCGAAGGTTGTTCGGAGTCCCGGATGAGATCCCGGACGTGACGAGGAACTCCGGAGTGGTCTGGAGGTGAAGATCGATATATTGGACGAAGGGTATTGGAGTCCGGAATTGTTCTGGGAGTACCTGGTGACGACCAGCGTGACCGAAAGGTGTTTCGGAGGCCCCGGCAAGCGTTGGGGGGCCTTATGGGCCAAGGGGAGGGGGCACACCAGCCCACTAAGGGGCTGTGCGCCCCTCCCAACCCCTCTCATGTAATGTAGAGAGGTGGGGGCGCCTCCCCTAGGGCAGCCACCCCTCCCGGCTTGGGGGAGCAAGTTTCCCAGGGGTGGGGGCGCCCAAACCCATCTAGGGTTTCCCCTGTGGCCGCCGCCCCTCCCCTAGGGAACCCTAGGGCGCCTCCTCCACCCCCTTCCCCCTATATATAGTGAGGGAGAGAGAGGGCAGCCGCACCCCTTGCAAGGCGCAGCCCTCTCCTCCTCCAACTCCTCCTCCTCCTCCGTAGTGCTTAGCGAAGCTCTGCCGGAGAACCACAAGCTCCATTGCCACCACGCCGTCGTGATTCTGGAGTTCTCCCTCAACTTCTCCTCCCCCCTTGCTGGATCAAGAAGGAGGAGACGTCCCCGGGCTGTACGTGTGTTAACGCGGAGGCGTCGTCCGTTCGGTTCGGTGCTAAATCGGATCTTCCGCGATTTGAATCGCCGCGAGTACGACTCCATCAACCGTGTTCTTGTAACGCTTCCGCTTAGCGATCTTCAAGGGTATGAAGATGCACTCCCTCTCTCTCGTTGCTAGCATCTCCTAGATTGATCTTGGTGACACGTAAATTTTTTTTGAATTATTGCTACGTTACCCAACACGTGGATGCGTCCGCGCAAGTTTGAGGGTCATATTTGTCAAATCCGGTTGTAAATGCTCTTAGGTACATTTCACAGAACCACAGGCCATGTGCTGATGGTGAGTTTCGTGTCACTTCATTGGCCACCTGTCTAGGTACGTGACGCATAACTCGTCGCTCGTGCCCACTCCACACATTGATACACGGCCGAGAGTCGTGGGCTGCTGCGAGTTAGTTTCTGCTGTTTTCTGTTTGGTTGAATACGTTGTGCTGCCTTTCAAAAAAAAAGAAAAGAATACGTGGTGCTGTCACTCAAACCTCAACAACTAATATGCTGAGCTTTGCTATATCCACGTAAATTAATTACGAAAATTTACGTACATGATTTTTTTCGGGGTTTACGTACATGATTAGTTGGCAGGTTTTGATTAGTGCGAAGCGGGGCCCACCCTAACATTCATTTTTTTGGGGGGGCGGCGGGATTGATTAGAGCAAGACACATGTTACGTAAGGCAATTTTCATGAACTGCTTTCGTAGATGTAGGCTTTTTGACTATGCATTCCGAACAATAAGACTTGATCAGCAACTGTCCCTTGAATATTCATCGTTCCAAACTACAAGAAAATAAATCAAGAAAGTATGACTAGCCATTCAACCACACGAGAAGGTTTACAAAAGTACTCGTGTATACGTACTAGCATCACAATTGTCCACTAGCCTTGGTCCTGTTCTCGAGCTATACGACCCCTGAACTACTTGCAATATTGTATCGCTTCGATGCACACAAAACTCTCATTATCTAGTGTGGGACGCGGGACTAACGGTAGTACTGTATAGTTTCAGCCTGTTTCAGGTTTCTGCACAAAGCTTTTGGACAGTCCACTAGGAATCTAGGACACTACACCATACCCTGTGTACACATTGTATAACTATCTTGGCGACATAACTATAATACCGCACACCAATCACCGACTATTGTGACCTTCACCTTAGAGATCATGAATTGTCGACATTATTTTTGCGAGTCAAAGCTGATTGAGATGTCAACGGGATGCAAACAACAATGTTTTTCTTTTTCTTTTACCAGCAGGCTGCACCTTAATCATTTCCCCTCCTAATGTGTTGCTCTGGTAGCTTCAAACTCACATCTTATATATATTTTTTCCTTTTTTTAATTCTTTTTTACCGAATCCTAGTGAGTTGTGGAGTATATTTTTTATTATTACTCCCTCCATTCACAAATATAAGATGTTTCGTATATTTTTAATATAGACAACATATGATCTGAAATGAATAAACAAACACACTAAAACATATGTATATACATTCGATTAACAAAAAAGTTAAAACAACATATATTTTAGAATGGAGGAAGTATTATTTACTGCAGGCTGCACCTTGATCATTTTCGCATTCAGTTATTACTTTGCTAGCTTCAAAATCATCTTATAATTTTCTCGTTAACATCACATGGAATCCTTGATCATGAACAAAGACAATGTCTTTTCCTTCTACCACGACGACTTTGGCAAGAGTAATAAGTACTTTAGCCCATTTTTTTTTTCGAAAAGGGGATCTCCCCGGCCTCTGCATCAGAGTGATGCATACGGCCATCTTATTAACGAAATAAAAGGTTCCAATAAGGTTCCAAATTCTCCAACTGAAAAGTAATCAAAAGGCAGCTCACACAGAGCTAAAGAGGCTGGACACACAGACTAGCCAAGATAATACGCCACAACCGACTGGCAAAAGATAGATAGG